>NC_134484.1:279511502-279721502 GCF_040206685.1 Ascaphus truei | reverse complement strand
GCATTACCATGTACTTGTAGTGTCCATCCCGAGTGTTGAAGGCGGTCTTCTATTCATCTCCTTGGCGAATTCTCACCAAGTTGTTCACTCCTTGGAGATCAAACTTTGTAAAGATGGTGGCGCCCTGTAGTCTGTGGAACAACTCCGAGATCAGCAGCAGTGGGTAGCGATTCGTTATCGTTATCTTATTGAGTATGCGTAAGTCGATGCAAAGCCTGAGTGAACCATTGTTCTTCTTTGTGAAAAAAAACCTGCACCTGCGGGTGATGAGCATTTACAGATGTAACCCCTCTGAAGGTTTTCTTGGATATACTCCTTCATGGACTTAATCTCGGGAGGAGACAGTTGATAGGAGCAACCTCTTGGAGGGATTGCGCCTGGAAAAAGATCGATGGGACAGTAATAGGCCCGATGAGGTGGTAGTTCCTCAGCTTGGACCTTGTCAAAGATGTCCCGAAATTCCTTGTAGGTCTCCGGTCATTGCGGTTTACCCATTTCTGGTAGAGATAACCCTGCTAGACCTTTCAAGGAGATAAAAAGTGTGGTTTGCAAGGATATATAGGCAGGCTGTAGAGGACGACCGTCTATAGCTTCTAGACCTACGGGGCGATCCTTGTATATTAGGGGCATCTTGTTCCTTTCGGCAAACCCAGGTCGATGAAGTTCCCTCCTGACCCAGAATCCACGAATGCCCGTGTATTGGTCCTGAAGGTGTATCCGAATATAATTATGAAGACAAAAATTCTGGTTGAGGGTTTGGGAGTAGATGAAGACAAGATTCCCAACATGATCCTCTTAGCTCTCACTGGGCTTTGGCGTTTTCCGCCTTTAGTGGGCAGGTGGTTACCAAGTGTTCAGTATTATCACAATAAAGCCATAGGCCTGCGCGACATCTGCCCTGTTCCTCACCAGCTGATAAGCGGGTACCTCCAACTGCATTGGTTCTTCTACGGCTGGAGAAGAAGGATCCAAGGCTCCTACTGGATGAGTAAGGAATGGCTGTGTACCTTGTTGGCGTCTCTGTCTCTCCACCCTTCTCTCTTGAAGTTGTTGGTCCATTCGTATACATAAGGCCACGGGATCTTCTAATTCAGTGGGTGCTTTTGAGCAGCCATCTCATCCTTGAGTCTTTCGGACAACCCTTGCCAGAATGTTGCGGTCAAGGCCTCATGATTCCAGCTGGTTTCGGCAGCTATGGTGTGAAATTCGACTGCGTAGCGGGCCACAGAACGGTTACCCTGCAAAATATTTAGGAGAGATGAGGCAGCGGTTACCTTGCACACCAAGGTATCGACTACTTTCCGGAATTCCGTTGTGAAGCAGTTAATGTCGCAAGTAAGATCCGGTCTCTGATCCCAGATGGGAGAAGCCCAAGCCAGAGCGTCGTCTGTCAATAGTGATATGATGTATGCCACATTAAAGCATGGAGAAAGAAAGCGAGAAGGTAGCAGTTCAAAATGGATGGAACACTGATTAAAAAATTCCCAACAGCCCAAGGGGTCACCATAATGATTGGGGGTAGCTAGTCGTGGCTCCGAAGTTGGGGACAAAGGAATGGGAGCGGGAGCAGCAGCTGCATGAGGAGCAGTGGGGAGAGAGATACTTTTGATCTGGTCACTAATGATTTGTACTGAGCGTTGGAGCAGTTCCATTCGCTGGTCATTTTGTGCAAAGTATTTCTCCACATGGTTGAACATAACATCGTGTTCTTACAGTTGTCAACCAACCTCAGCGGGGTCCATGTTTGATGGGCTGAGATACTGTAACGGTGTTCACCACAAACAGGACTTAGACCACGGGGTTGTGATGGGGATACAGATAACTGCTGACCTACAACCATGAGACCAGTACCAGATTGCAGAGTCAGGGTCGTGTAGCTGAGTCCAGGTAGGAGAGTTGGGGTAGATCAACATACTTGCTGTAGCCAGGGGTTGGAGAGAGAAGTCGTTATCCATAGTCATGGTTGAGGAGAGGAGAAAGAGGGAGTCCAGTAATGAGACGAGATCCAGGGTTCGAGAAGACAAAGGTCCGGGCACGAGCTGGGGTCAAACCAAGAGAAGAAGACAAGGCAACGGCAGAGCACAGCAGTGCGCAGCTTGTAGCAAGCACGGTACATAAACAGTAGTTTACACTCAGCCAGTTTGTGGGAGGACTGGCTCAGTACTTAAAGGGAAGGCAGCCAATAGTAATGGCAGCACACAGGTGCAGGGTAGTGAGAAATTAGGCATAGGCTGTCCACTGATAGGCAGGGGCAGAGGGCATCGCAGGTGAGGAGTGATTGACTGAATGAACCCCTCGGTTGCTTCTGGAAATGCGGTGATGCAGTGTATTGGAGACAGGAGCATCCTTCGTTGCATCACGAGAGGCACTGCGGGGGCTTAGCCTAGGTCCGGTGCTGGCAGTATTATTGTGGTGCTCGCACGCAGTGCATGCGTGAGGTGAGTCATCCTATGTGTCACAGGGCGGGACCAATGTTCAAACCTGCATTATTGAACTGTTGGGCCAGTGTCACGATCCTGAGTTCCGGGAACTTCCATCTTTTGATGATTCCTGCAGGGACAGCTAAGGTCCATATGTCATTTTTTCTTTTGTCAGTTAATTGATGTATTTTAATGTGTTCTAACAAATGATAGTCCGAGGATCAACAAAAAATGTGGACCATCAATCAAATCAAAATAGAGGTCCTCAATATGCTGTGCAATTTCTATGCAAGGGGTATCATTGGGGAGTAATCTTTCCTGAGGTTAAAGATGAATTTTTGATGACCATTTCTGCAATTTTTTTGTAATGTTCAGAATACCATAAAACTATCTAAATCTGCAATCATTGAAGTTGCTGTAGGCTCCAGAATTCAAAAGCATCTGACCTGTAAGCAGCAACCCCCCCCCCCCCCACCCTCCACATCCCAAGATAGGGTAAGAGGTAACATGAAATGTCCTGGTTGAGACTTTGAGGGTCTTTTACCTTTTTGAGGTTCAACAACAAATTTCCTTTTAATGTCAATCCAAATCTTTTTCCGGTGATGGGCGTATTGGGCAAGTATTGAGTGAATGTCCTTTTAGGCCCCAATTGAAGCTGTCACATACAGCACACCAGTGAGCACGTGACCTTCTTACAGGACAAGGGTTAATACACAGTTCGCAAGCTATACCTATTTTCACCTTCGCAAAGGTCCCGCAAATGAACAATATCTCCCCTAAATCCGTCCCAAATATACCATCTGTCACAAACAGAACACAAATGAGCATGTGACTTATGCAACCAGGGTTAATACACACGGAAACTCTAACATACTCACCAATCCACCACGCAAGGTACTGTCAATGAGTTAATATTAACCTCTTACTCAATTGCAATTATATCTATAAACTTCCCCCGCCCAAGATATTATGCAAAAACAAGATACAAAATTAATATCTGCCAGGGTCTCAGGTCCCTGTTTATAATAGAAAAAAATGTGCACTTAACAAACAAAAATCTGTTGTAGTAAAATGTGTCCAAAAATGTAAATACTCTCTCCAGAGTGTACAAAGGTTCATTCAGAGCCCAAAGCATCAATTATTACATGGTTTAATATATATATAAAAAAACTCCAGTAATTAGATAACAGAAAAAAAATTACAAGAACATACAATTACAGTAAATGCAGGACAGTTTCTTAAAATAAAAGGAAAATACAAAAACAGTAATCCCTATATACTACGTTACCATGCTGTATGTCAGGATTTTCTCCCAGAGAGGTCACTTGTGCAGAAAAGAGACTTCACATGTTTGGTCCAAACACATCTCTTTGCTGACCGTCTCTTTGCTACCCTCACCTGTACCTCAGTATCCAGTCCTGTGTTGGACAACCCCAGTATTCAGTCCTGCTCTGCACCTTATTAACAGCAGCAGTGCACTCTCCTATGAAGGACTCCACACCGGGTATCTGATTGCTCCAGCCATATACAACTAATGCTGTTTGTGGGTTTGAGAGTCTCCATGAATACTACTTGGCTGCTTTAGCTGTATACCATTGACGTCACTTGGCGGTAATAAGGTTATTGATGCATCGGGCAACCCTTCGTTTCATTACAGCAGATTGCAGTAATTTGAAGGCTTGTATTTGAACATTATTACAACTGGTTAACTACAGCCTTGACTTCATCTATATGCTGTATTGCATGCATAGACTGAATGAGTGTACATGCAGAGCTAGTCCTAGGTTTCTATTTATAATAGAGTGTATGGCATTAGTGTCTCTTAGTGCTTTGGTATTTGATTCAACAGAATCACTAAGATATTCCAGATGACTCTCTATCATCTTTAAATTGCCCTATTAACTTGGATATTTTCTATATGCATAAGATCTTCTGTTTCTCATTGCCCGTAGGGTAGATATGTTATATTCGTCCAGCACAGGAATTACATTTTGCATATATTGTATGTTTTTTGTTGCTGCAGTTCTACCAAGTCTTGCTCTATATACACTGTTGCAGTCTGTACATATGTATACATTGGTATGTTCATCCTCAGTGAGTTTTATCACTCTTTCACCTAGCTGCACGGTTATAACCTTTCTTTGGGAGAGGCAAATACTTTTGTCCCCTCCCTAATTACTGGGATTAGTGTGAGGTCTGTTCGCATTAGTAGTATTTTAGTTGTACTAGGGCGTTGTATAGGCATTTGCCATATTATTCAAGACACCCACAGGAGCCTCTATATTACTCAATTGTTTATTGCTTATTTCTGCATTTACAATGTTCATAGGAGACGGTTAACTACATTTTTTTTTAGTGTTTTTATTATAGTTAGTCTGTCTTGTCCTTTTTCAATTGCTTGTTCAATAAATATTTATATTTTTTGTACCAACCTCTGAGTGCCCCAGGTTGGAGTTTCTGTAAGTCCTGTTCTTTGGGACTTGCAACTATCTCTTTTTGATTATAACACCTCTGTTGAAATCTGATTTTGATAATACTTTTCTCAGACTTAAGTACTTTATTCCCCCATTGAAACCACATAAGATTGTCATAGTTTTATGACAGATAAAAGCTTCTCCAAAAACAATGTTTAAACTTTCCTTCAGTATATAAACACAATTATAACTTCCTATCTCTAATATTTAGACACACATGAGCTAGATCAATAGATTCAGGCGATCATGACGGGTGCAAAAAGACTAATCACGACCACCTTAATCCTAAATTTGAGTGACAAATGGATATCTGTCCTTGCACCTCTTCCCCATGCAGTGTGTGGTCTTGTTACATGCCACACATTGAGATGATTGCAGAACTGTAACTCTTAGGCCACATCCATAGTTCGAACAATGGGGCACGCGTCACAAAAATATGCAACATCTCTATGGCAGTGGCCATAGTGCGCGTGAGCTTGCACAGGATTTAGAGCGACTGTGCCGCACAATTTCAGTCGACAAACAGCCATGTCACGTGAGTGGTTTAGTTAATGAGGGCAAACCAGCCTGTGATGCCTCCAACACGCCTTCGCCCCCATAGCGACCGATCTGAAGTACACATGATCTCTGTTTAACAACATATTTCTGCAGAAAGAGGTCAATATACTGCAAAAGATTGGCAGTGAGCAAGTCAATCCCGAGACTATAGGTCTGCCTTGGGGATTGACTAGACTCTTATGGACCTTGGGGAGGAAATAGAATACAGGTTATTTGGGTTTTTCCTTTAATAGGAATTTGTATTCAGATTCCTCCAATATTCCCAGATCTCTGCTGCAATCCATAAGTCCCTTATGCATTGAGAAATACAGTATGTCTCTTTATTTTGATTGGATATTAGTCATGTTTATTTGGCTCAGATTTTATATGTTACTGTACACAGTTTTAATATCTGTATAATAAACAAACATTATGCAAATCCTTTGAGCTGTTTGTTGTTTCTTTATATTGAGTTTTATACTTAACATAAAGTAGATTTGGTAATTTGGCAAGTTGGATTAATGTGCATTCAGAAACCTACAAAATGGAATACATTACATCATAGTTATGACTTTGAGCGTGTGATTATACTATCATTACTCATTCCATATAAATAAGGGGAGAATATCATATACTTTTTATGAAGAATGAAGTCTGCATTCATTAAGATTTTGGTTCCTTCAACCACAGAGTCTGCCCCTCTTTCAGTAATTGTATAGGTTTCACTGCTCTATCCTGATATATTACATTTCTAAATCTTAACATTTTTGAACATATGTCTTTATGAATAACGACTAATTGGCATATGAATTTTTGTCATAAATCTTCCAATTCTGGACTCCTATGGTTCGTCATAAAAATAACGCTATTGTCCTTATATATCCCTTTGCTCTTATGTGTGCCTCTATCATGTTCATAAGTGCCCATTACTCACAGTATCTTTTTTTAAACATATGTTTGTTTTTAATTGTTAGTTAATTGATAACCTATATATGATAGGATTGTGTGTGTGTGGGGGAGAGGGGGGGTCATACTCCTCATGAAGCCAATACTGTGGCAAAACTAATTGAGTAGGAGTGTTTGAGGTTGCAGGGCACTCACAGACGCATTTTTGCAAGTAAGCAGAAAACCGGAAGTGACATCCGACCAAACTGGAAGTGATGTGACAAAGCTCATGGAGCTCACAGAGATACCGACAAAGACTCCCATAGCTGGGGGAGACGGTCCCAACATTGGCGTCGTAGAAGGATCGGAGGCGGTGAGTTGATTGGTCACTCACGATGTCTTAATATTGTGATCCTCTTTTATTGACCGTACAGTGTGAGTACAGCTTTATACAGTATTTTTATAACATACAAATTTCATGTTCAGAAGCATAATGCGTGGTGCTAAGAACCGTGTACAGCCATAGTAATAATGGAATAATGATGGTGAATCCTGTGTGAGGTCTGGGATGTGATGTTGATTGTAGGGAGGGTACTGGGTGTCGTATCCTAATTGATAAACTAGCATAAATGGCACTCAAGTTGTCCAGGAACCCAAAGGCTAATAATCACCCCAATAAACAATACCCTAATCCCTTAGCAGAATAATATAACCATGTAGCAAGCAGGAAAAACCTCACAAATCTGCTGCAACGTCCATGTTAATCCTGTCAGACCTTCAAGGTGTGCCTCCATCCTTGGAGATATAATGCAATACGAGAGAGAAATGGCAGAGCACAACCGGAATCATCCAAAAAAGAAAATTAGGAGGTAAGTGCGTTATCCATAAAAGGGTTTAATAGTCATGGAAGGAAAAAGGCAAGACATTACCCTACCAACATGTTTCGTGCTACACAGAGCACTTTATCAAGACATGATCAAGTGCCCTGTGTAGCACAAAACATGTTGGTAGGGTATTTTTTTGGATGATTCCGGTTGTGCTCTGCCATTTCTCTCTCCTATTGCATCAAATTTCATTTTCTACTGATTCACACTATGCTCTTTTGTTTCTTCTACATTGAGATACATCTCTTCTGAATATACTGTATACAACCTACAGTACAACATTTGCCACAGTTTTGGAATTGCGTAATACTATTGCTCACACTGTAAGTATTTAAAACCAGAGACAGAACATGAAACACCGACAGAGCTCAGTGCACATCCAGTCAAACGTATACACGGTACAGTGCCTAAATATATATGTATAGATATATTTTTAATAAAATGGTCTTTTAGTTTAACATTTGGGCCAAAGTGTTGTAAGCGCCTGAGCCACTACACGGCAGACCACATCTCAAGGGTACCTAACACTAATATAAATTCTTAATAACCTGTACATTACCAGGAAGAATGGTTTATAATAAATCTGTCAAAATTAGTTGCATAGTTCTAAGTCTGATTGAAGCTCTTATTAACCTGTGCATTACCAGGACAAGCACTAGATTTGTCATGATCAAACCCCTTTCTAGGAATCTCATTGTTAATAATTGGGACTGTTCTTGGAACTCGACATCTGTACAGCAGTTCCTTTGAATACGGAGGCACTGCCTGTTGTGGATGTTTTAACCAAATGTGGCAGGTGGTAGGTATCAGCATGTAGTAGGGTATTGGTCGCTGCACTTTTTCTATATGTTCTAGTGAACAGTTCACCCTTGTTGTTTTTGAGAAACGTGAGGTCAAGAAAATTTAGTTTATCAGTCTGTACCTTACTCTTGAGTTTAAGGTTATATGGATTGACGTTAAGAATTGCAATAAACTCCAGGAGTTTGTCTCTGGTGCCGCAACAGCAGATCAGGATGTCGTCAATGTAGCGGAGATCTATGTATTCAGTATATAATCAAAATCATCGCTAAAAACAACTGTCTCCACCCTCCAGCCATGGTATAGTTTGGCATATGATGGTGCACATGTTGTGCTCATCACTGTACCTTGGATCTGATTGTAGATCTGCCCATTGAAGAGGAAATAATTCTTAGATAAAACAAAGTCCAACAATTCTATAACAAAGTCATTATCTTGTATGTGTATAGCACCACGGCAGCATAAAAAGAGGGAGGTAGCATGGATCTCTGCTGTATGTGGGATGCTCGTGTAGCTTGCCTCTACATCGGGTCCTACCATCATGGTGTCTTTGTCTATAGTTTTCCCCTGTAGTCTTCCTAGGGCATCTTTTGTGTCCTGAAGATACTGTAGGATGAAAGGCTTAGATGAATGATTGTAAAATATGATCCACATATATACTAACCTTCTCTGCCAGGTTCCCAGACCTGAAAAAATTGGTCTTCCTGGGGGATGCTTTTGTTTTTTTGTGAACCTTAGACAGTGAATATAAAGTCACAATAGGGGGGGGGGTCCTCCCTAGAATAAATTCGTATTCACGTTTGCAAACAATTTTATTATCCATTCCCTGCTCAGTATTTTAATAAGTTCTATCCTAAAGGTCCCTTTAGAGCCAGAAGGAAGGATCATATATCATGTGGTGTCTGATAGTATTGTAAGGTTCTCAGCAACATAGTAGCTACATCATAAAACAACTATGTTGCCGCCCTTATCAGATGGGTTGACAATGATTTCATTATTCTCCTGGAGTTATTTTATTGCCAATTGTTAACTTTTTGTGAGATTTGAGTGTGCTATATGTCCTGTTATTCTCTCCAGATCTCTGATGACACGGTTGACAAACACTTCTATATTGCAATTGGTGCTCAGGCGCAGAGTAAATGTAGACTGCCGTCTTAGGTTGGTAAATTGTGCTTCCCCTATTCTGTGTTCATTCTCTTCCAAAAGGGAGTTCGCATCCTGTAAAAAGAGGAACTTGTCAGCCTCCAGAGAGGTAAGTTCAGTGTCCCTAACATCCATCCTCATTTTTTTAATAAAAAATGTATGAAGCAAAAGTTTACGAGCAAATAGGTTAGTGTCTCTTATTCACTCAAAACAAGAGGGTAATGCTGCACTCCCACAAGGAAACAAAATCAAATAAATACCGGTACACCTGGTTCAGGAATCTCTGGGTTGTACTCCAATATCTAAAAGGAAGGAAAAAATCTAGGCACTGCGGATCTCTGCATTTGAGAATGTGCATTTGAGAAAGGCCCTTGAGGCCGAAACGTCATACATCATTGGCTCACAATAAATTTTCTTAGCAGAAATCCGCAGTGCCCAGGTTCTTATCCACTCAAAATAGCTAAAATTGGCCATGGGGGAGAAAGACAATCCTTTTCTAAGAACCTGTTTCTGGGTCTCTGTCAGGAACAGATTAGACAGGTTAATGATTTGTAGGTCCTGAGTACAACTATCGTTACTCAGTACCTGACTTTGGGTGACTGTTTGATTGGGGCTGTATACCCCCACTGGCACCTTTCTCTTAGTCTTCCCAACCCACCCCCCATCTTGTGACTCTCTTCCGTATCCCTGTGTATTGGGGCGCTGTCGCTCTAAAAAAGCAGAAGAAGTGGTTAGTAGTGGACATGGGGTGTCTCTTTGAGTGACAGTTCTTTGTCTGTCTCATTTTCACTGCCAGAGGCTTGCCACTCAGTAGAAGAGTCTTGCGGTTTCTGTGCTAAACTTTTCTTGTTTTTATTACTGTTAAAGCAGAAGATATTACCTCCTTGAAATCCCTAGGATCTCTAAGGAATTTCTTCTACTTCCTGTCTTTTAGTTCTGCCTGAAATTTGACAATATTTTTTTAAGTCTATTTTGTAAATCAGTGAATTCAGGCTGTACCTGCCATTTGCGAATTTCTACAAATGAGTTTTCAATTGCCTACTTAAAGTATGTTAATGTTTCTTTCTCATAACTGATGAGGAGTTGCATCAGAAATTTAGAACAGTGCAAAAGTGTACTCTCCCATGGTTTGTTATCAGTTATCGAATGTGACGAACCTAGATTAAATCTAAGCCCTTTAGGTATGAGTTCCAGTCTGGAGTAATGTTCCAGGCTGACTATACCCCATCAGCTTCTCGCCTAGGGTCGATATAAATTATCTAGCATCTGAAAGAATGTTCTAATATTTGATGGCACTGGCATTTCATGAATATTTGTAGTGAAAAGGTAAATATTGGCCTCAGTTTTCCAATCTTAAAAAGTTTTTCTATTCGAAAGATAGCCTGTCATAATTGTAGTTATACCGGGGATGCAGGTGTCATGAATAGAGTAAGCAACACTCCTAATATAATGGCATAAGAAAAACAAGTGCTAACACCTACTGTCATGGGATACCAGTACTTTTACACCTTTTACCTTCCGGGATCCATTTCACTAGGCAGGACAGCATTGTTGAATAAAATGGAATTTATTTGGGTAAAAATGCAAAAATGCACAAAACAGGGAAAAATACAGTTACTGGTGCTCTGGGGGAGTCTCTAGCCTCAAATAGGTGCAGGGCACCTGCTTCAGGAAGGCTTTGTAACGAGTGCTCACAACAAACAAGGCGGGACCACGAGGCTGAAGTGGGGATATTGATAGCCACCGACCAACAACCGAGCAGCCACGTCCGGAGTGCATAGTGGTATTCATGTGGACGGGTCAGGGTAGGAGAAGTGCGGATCATCGTAAGTACTTGCTGTGGTGAAGGGGTAATCGTAGTGCAGTGCCATGGTCTTGGAGTATAGAGAGTAGAATCGTCTTATCCATAGCCATTGTCCAACGGTCAGAGAGGGTATAGAAATCCGGAAGCATGCTGTGGTCAAAAACAAGACAAGGCAGGGCAGCAGGTTGCTTATAGCAAGCACACGAACATAACAAGTATTATGCTCAGCCAGTTTGGAGGATCTCAGCCAGTTTGGAGGATGGCTGACTGAGCATATAAAGAACATGCAGCCAATGAAAAGGCAGCACACAGCTGCAAGGTAATGAAGGGAGGAAAGCCCACAGCTGCAGGGTTAGGAGTGAGTACACATAGGCTGTGTTCTGATAGGCAGGGGTGGAGTCAGTAGCAGCTGTGGGATAATGTATGACATTAACCCCTTGAGTGCCTGTGTTTGAGCGGTGTCTGCGTGTAGTCGGAGCGTGCTGTGTACTGCTTATGTTGTCACAGGGTCAGAGCTTGGAGGCGGGCCCTGCATTGTCTTCTCTCCTAGTGGTGTGACGCCTGCGAACAGGCTGCAGCTGACGCGCGTCATTGGTGACATCGGGGGGCGGGATCTTACAACGATCCTCACAGGCTTACCCTGTCCACTCCATGGTACTCTTTTCTGGAGAGCCACCACGCTTTCCCTACTGGTTCAGCTTCATTCAGTTCTCAGAACTTTGACTGAGAACATGGCTGCGAGAACTGCCTCCCAGCACGTATCCTCCACTTGTTCGGGCTGCTCCGGCACCTCTATGCTGAGTACCTGCCGGTCATGTCACTGGACTAAGCCTGGAGCAAGTAGAATTGTTCCTCACAACTTGGCCGTGACTAGAACTTGTCCTCAGCTAGGCCAGTCTTCTCTGACACCTCCGTGCCAAATGCTTTGCTATTCCGAGCAAAGCACTTTTGAAATGCCCGCCAGTGCTTTACCCTCCAAGCCCTAAAATGATCTGGTTCTTTGATCAAACAGTTCCCTTACATAGACCTCACTGTCCTATGTTTAACATGGAAGGGGGACTTGCAACCAATCAGAGCATGTGTTTACACACAGCAGAAAATCATGAGTCGGAGGCTTGTCTGGCTGTATCCAAAGGAGGGAGCATGCTTAGGCTCAGGTTGCTGGCAAGGAGGGAAATATGAACTGGCCAAAGGAAATCATGCCTACGAGCTCCGTCTCTGTAACGGCTTTCCCTGGCAGCCCATTACCGCTCGCTGGGCTGGTTCCACAGTGTCTGGATACAACAAAGTGTCTCACCTGCTGAGAGCCCATGCACAGATCTGTTTCTCACCCTTCCCCACCTGCCAGATGGCCAGACCCCTAGCCAATCCTTCCCTTGGATATGCCATTGCCATGCAGGCACTACAGCTAATCTTATTACCGGGGCTGCCTCGATAGGGATGGTTTAAACATACCATATTACAAGAATATACATTTCTAAAACTTCGGCTCGAAAACTTTGTTTTTACAACTTGGGTTCGAAAACATGGTTTCTAAAACTTGGTTTTAAAATATGCTATTGCATTGTGTTTTAAAACTTGGATGTAGGACTTGCTGGCTGAGCAATACATTACCTAGGGAAAAGTACTAAGAAAATACATGCACGATTCGTGGGTACAATTACAGTACTACCGGTAGAACCATTCAGCAACATTTTACACACATCTTAACCCTTTTTTCTCCCCAACATCCACCCTTAAACTCATGCTCCCGAAGTTCCGGTTCTGTAGCTATTTCCCATAAGGGGTCCACAACACACAAGTTTAAACAGCTTATTAGCCTACAGAGGTGGCTAGGGAAACATGCTTTACAGGGGAAACAGTTGTCAAAGTAGGTCAGGTCTCTTAACACATTTATATTTCTGGGATCAGTCAATAGATCAATAGGTCAATAGACAAAACAAGGCAGTGAATAAAATAGGGTTTATTTGGATAAAGCATCGGAAATACAAAAAAACACAAAATACAGAAATACACACTTACTGGGGGCCGGTTGTATGAGATCTAGACTATCCTAGGTGCAGGGCATCCGTTTGCAAGGGCTTACCTTGATTGGAACCTTGTTCCGGAATTCCTGGACCAAGATTCGGCAGAAACTACTGACCGGGACCTAGTTCCGATACTCCTGGAACTATTTTCGTCAGGAACTCCTGACTGCGACCGCTAAGATCTAAAATGAGAACATGATCCTTCCGTCTGACTTAGGGCCTCATGTAGTAAATGCCGAAAAGCCACTTTTCGCCAGCTTCTCGCAAGAAATGCCTACTGCGATTCAATAAGCCCTGAGAAGCTGCAGAAAAGACCAAAACTCTGGGGGGGGTTTGCCAAAATATTTTTTTCGTCAGTCGCTTGGTGATAAGCCACTATTTGGCACTCATCGCCAGTTTTTCAAACTCGCTGTATTTTAGTAGCCCCAATAAGCTTCTCGCAGCTGACTGCCGCTATAGAACGCCAAGTTCCTTTCAAAATCGTCAAGCCACAAAAAGTTGGCGAGTAGGTGGGGAGAAGCTTCGGCTAAGGTGGCGAGAGGGGACTTAGAAAAAATCAGGCCCTTTTCCTGCATGGGATTGATGCCGGGGGTCTCCGAGCTGATACTCATTAATACCAGCACCGCAGACCCCTGGCATGAATCCCATGCATAAAAAATGCATTTACTGCCCACTTCATTACCATAGCGGCTAACCGCTAAGGCAAGGAAGGGGTTAAATTCCTGTGCCAGGCTTATTGTGGGTACCGGTTTGCGGGTGGACTTAACCCTTTCGTTAACTTAGCGGTTAATACGCATATTTTGTGTTTGCTAAATGATGAAGATATTTTGTTCCAATTTAGTGATATTTCACATACAGATATTATGGGGGTCATGCACCCCCCTCCCCCCGCATACACACACAAGGCTCAAGGATTTCAACTTCTTATCGACACCTCTCGAAAACCATTAATTTTCAAAAGCTTGGCTTTGTGCTTTTAATCGTCCAGAGCCAAGCGTCACATCTCTGCACCTGCATGTAATCTTCTTTGGGAAGGGACCTAGTTGATGATTAATGCGCATGCGTGTATATCTTCACAATCATGTGGAAGTTCAAGTCTGGAAAAAAAATATATTTTTTTGTTTATGTTTCGTTTCCAGACATGTGTGCCAGCATAAAAATTCTTGTTATTCTGATATTCTATCGGCACTGTAGATTTTTAATGTTACACTGGTCATTCACATGCTTTATGTAATTTTTATTGATTTGGGGGTCTGGGGATAAAACATTATGATGACCTGTTGAAAATATGTCTTTGAACTACAGTACTGCTAATCCTTCATGCAGCTTTACCCCCCACCCCCCTGCAGACACACACAAGGCTCAAGGATTTCAACTTCTTATCGACACCTCTCGAAAACCATTAATTTTCAAAAGCTTGGCTTTGTGCTTTTAATCGTCCCAAGCCGTGCGTCACATCTCTGCGCCTGCGTGTAATCCTCTTTGGGAAGGGACCTAGTTGATGATTAATGCGCATGCGTGTATAACTTCACAATCATGTGGAAGTTCAAGTCTGGAAAATATATACAGGCATACCCCGCTTTAAGTACACTCACTTTAAGTACACTCGCGAGTAAGTACATATCGCCCAATAGGCAAACGGCAGCTCACGCATGCGCCTGTCATCACGTCCTGAACAGCAATACCGGCTCCCTACCTGTACCGAAGCTGTGCGCAAGCGGGGAACTATAGAGCCTGTTATATTTTTTTTTTGTTTTGTTTCCAGACATGTGTGCCTGCATAAAAATTCTTGTTATTTTGATATTCTATCGGTACTGTAGATTTTTAATGTTACACTGGTCATTCACATGCTTTATGTATTTTTTATTGATTTTGGGGTCTGGGGATCAAAACATTATGATAACCATAATCATGCTGTACTTGGTGTGCCTGTACTTACCATACTACAGTACAGTACTATACTACCTTCCTGATGCTTGCCCATTATGCTCTATCACAATGGGCAACACAGTCGCAATATGGTCGATATATTTATTACAGCGTTCCACGGTGAGCACATCGTTCCAAAAACTCATTTACCATTTGCCAACTCATCCTTTTTTGCGGGTTTCACCCCTTTTCAGATATGGTCCCTCAGCTGATGCCAGACCATTTCGATAGGATTGAAGTCTGGCGATTTGTCATTGGAGGGGTTAAAAAGGAGAATTAGTTCTGCGTCTCATCTTCTTAATGCTGGTCTCTGATACGGTTAGATTGTTATTTTTCTGCAGAGTGTCTTTGACCCTTAAGGCACTCTTCTCATCATTCTCTTCACTTATTCTGTCAACCAGAACAGTTGTCTCCCTACAGTTTAAAGGAAAAACAACAATACGTTACAGTAAGCCACAAGTACAGGCACATTTATGCTCAGGCCTACAGTATGGCCAAATATAGATATTACTTTAATAGAATAGTTATACTGTATAAATATACAGCGATAACAATAATTATAGATAGATACTGTATAGAATAGAGTTATATAAATATTCAGCGATAACAATAAAAATAGATAGATATAGTACAGTACAGTACAGTACTTACGCGGCAGTTACCGTTGGTGTCCTCTATACTTTTTTGGTCTTACCATGGGCCTGATAGCTCACGGTTGCTGCTGGCACAACAAAGCCAGAAGTACTTAGCCAGCGTTGAATATCCGCAATTCGTTGTCCTCTCGTGTACATCTTCTTTATTCTCATGCTGAGATCCTTAGAAATCTTTTTAACAGGCATCGCTGCGTGTAGAAATAAATACAAGCACAAGAAGGTATTTTCGATGTTTAGTCGATGTGTATTCAATGTGCAGTGAATCCACAAAATGGATGTTGTATTTATACTTTAATGAGTCACATTAGAATACGCCCACTTTTAACACCTGTACCTCGTCGCCATGCATAAAAGGTGACACACATTGCATAGCCTCCCACTCGATGATCTGTATCTGAACTTGCCCTTGTCCATATATTGCATTGTGCCATCTGCTTCCATGGATCAACCCCGATTCTACGGACGCAGGAAGCCACTCGCCTCTGCCGTGTCTGTCATGCAGAAAAAGCGAAAGGCGGCAGCCGTTTCCAAGCCAAGGCCAAAGCGAAAGGCTAAGGCTAATAAAGAAAACCTTCTGACGACTCCAAAGGCTACAGGTAAGGCTTTAAAGAAGTCTTATAATGTCAAGAAGAAATTCGGTGATGTACACTCAAATCAAAACAAATGGTCACCTTCTGCATCAGCCCTCACCGCCGCTGCCGCTTCTTTCCCGGAAACCCAGAGGACACCATAATCATCACTCCTCGCCACCGCTGCCGCTTCTCTCCCGGAAACCCAGAGAACACCTTCTCCATCACTCCTCGACGACTTTGTCACTTCTCTCCCGAAAATCCACAGGGCACCTTCTCCATCACTCTTTGATGACTCTGTCGCTTCTCTCCTGGAAATCCACAGGACAACTCCTCCATCACTCCTCGACGACGCTGCCGCTTATCTCCATGGAACCCCCATCTCATCCTCTTATGCACCCATCCACCCAGATGTCCACAGCACCCCATGCACAAGATCCAGCTCGTTAGACCGCATGCTGAATGGGTTAAGTGTCGATATCCCTGGGAACTCTATGCTGGTAAAGATAGATCTTCTTTTAGAGACCATGCTAAATATGGATAAACGGATGGAGAAGATGGATCAACGGATGGAGAAGATGGATCAACAGATGGACAAGATGGATCAACGGATGGAGAAGATAGTGACTGACATAGCGGGGATACATAATTTGCTCGGAGTTCATGCCCCTGTATCTCGGACGCCGGAGCAGGAGTGTGGCATGGATGGGATGAGTGGGACCTTCAACCTTCCATCGCCAAGCGCACCCCTCCATCAGAAGAATATGTGTTCATGTATGCCATTGACGAGGATGTTATGACAACCCCGTCAAGACCACGCCAGGAGGCAACACTAACAAGGAGACCAAGACATGAGGAAAGCATACTCCCAGACAACCTACCCTCGCCCTCCACCACAAGCACACCCGCTCCCAGAAGAACACCCGCTCCCAGAATCCAACCCACATACGCTTGCATTGAGACGGTGCCCCACATCATCCTGCGCGAGCTGCCCCAGCCACTCAGGGAGAAGTATGGATTTGCAAGTGCTCGTATACCCCAGAGGCATGCCTTGTTAATTTTTAAGCACCACGTGCCATACTCGTTGTACTTAAGGTGGGCCCACAATGTGAACTACGAAGGGAATCGCGAGAAAAAGGTTCTTCATGAAAATGGAAGAAATACTATTGTGGAGGAATTGCGGTGCTATTTTTCAATTACCGATCTTTTAATGAAAATCATGCGAGACTCCATTAATGGCATTTTGCAGCACACAAGGCATCGGCCCTGGGATCGAATTCGCATTGTGATTTGTCGTCTATTAAAATGTTGATTCATTTCTGACTTGTTCGTTGTTTAAAATTGTATTCTAATATGTTTTTTTTAAATATACCTGTATGTATTTAATTAGAGTACAACATTAATGTTTATTTACTTACAGTACTCCACCAATAAAAATAATGTTGATTGTTGTAGATTGTATTCATACTGTCAATGTTTTTACTGTATTGGACACCATTAATGTATTTGTACTTACTGCACCCACCAATAAAATAAATTGTTATTTTTTTAAATATACCTGTATGTTTTTAATTACAGTACACCATTAAAGTTTTTTTACTTCCTGTGCATTACAGTACATCAAAACAGTATTAAAACGCATTATCGGTATTTGTATTATTATTACAGTAGAACACACATACTGCACTGTAATACATGTACAAAATAAATGCATACTTTTTATTTTTGGGGTTTATTATACAGTGCAGTACCGTATGTAAAAAAGTATGTAAAATAGCTCAGTTATTCTATCCTAATCAATAAAAATGGCACTGATTCAGATTCAGCAGTGTGCAAGCATCGTTATAAAAAGCGATATTATCCATCGAAATCCCTCCATTTGTCGTTCTCAGCCCGATGACAAAGTTTATTTTCTGAGGAAGAAAAATAAAAGTATTACTGTAATTCTTAGTTCAAACTAGTCAGTGCCCTAAAGAAGTTCCCACAGTCAGGCCCCGCAGTCCCCTCGGTCAGAACCAACAATTATTTTCTCGGAGGTCGTCTCCTGTTCACATACAGTACACGCATGCACCTAGATGTGATGAGATGCATACTGTATGCGTTTCAACAAGGTTCCAATGCGCATGCGCCTAACTGGAGACACTGCACAGCCAATGATATTGCTGGACTACATTTTGGCGAAATGTGACTACAAGAACTAAATAACCATAAGCAAAGCGATTGATTACAGGAGAATCACTTTACTGTGCATTGATATTAATATGGTAAAAAAAAATAATTACATACGGCAGCTGTACCCACCATAGACTTTTCCATTCGGTTGGCACCGAGCCACTGCCAGTCCCGAAGTCTTGATTATACATGTAGTTGACAGGTGACAGCGGGCCTGCTACACCTGTAGTTGACAGCTGATGAAGCTGGAAATCGCTTTGGTACATGCAAGCTTGCTGGTATCTGTACTTTAAATCCTGCTCAGGCTGCAGGTATCCAGGTGGGGGCTGATAGCAAGGGTTGCCGGTCAGCAGGTTTTCACAGACGGTCGGACCGTTATTGGAAGCCGGTGCTGGCGCTGGCGCATTGCTTGCCTGGGACTGACGATTCATAGTTGGTTTTACCACGATCTTTCGCCTTTTGAACTCTCCATGATCAAAGATACTGGAAAATTCAGGGGCAACACACCAATACCCTCCACCTGTAACTCCGGGTGCAGGAGCAATACGAAAAAAAACATGGATCGATACATAACTTTTTCCTTATCGCACGCTTCCACCCCAGAGCATCTGGTGAAAATTTGTAAAAGTCATAATTTTCAATAAAATATTGATAAATTTGACTAACTGTGGCCATCTTATCATCTGCTGAACTAATTGCTGACCATATTAAATAAGCGTACGTTATGTTGGGCTTTAGGAACACGGACTGCAGTTGTGTACTCATCTCTGGACCTTTCTGGACAATGGAATAGAACACCAGACACTTTGCATTTAGTTTTTAATATGAAACGTATAAATAGATACAATGTTGTACAACTTCTTCAGTACCAAGGTCAATTCACAAAGGGCCACTGTCGTATTTTTAAAACACCTGCGTCGCCACATTACTGAAGCGCATGCGCATTACAATTCATGAATATCTGCCACCTGGCTGATATGCGAAGAATTGCAACCAATTAAATCCTAAACATTCTCATTAAACAGATCAAGCACGGGTGACGCCGGCATGATAGCGACATGAATACGGCACTAACGCCGCACAAACGTGGCAAAGCGCGTGGCATTCGGAAAAAGTCACCGGAGATTGATCCTCAAGGGGGGATACTATGACGACTCAGGAGATTCGTTCCCTCCTTTTCCCTCTCTCCCATCTCCTGTTGCCCCTTCTACTCCTTCCCACTCCTCTCCTTTTCCTTCCACCTCTCTCCCCTTGCCGCAGCGCGTTCCCCGCAGGTCTCGCTTACCCACGCGGTCCCTGAGTCACTCCTATGATCCTCCCCGCTCCCTCACTCCCACAGTGCCCGCATTACCTTCCCTTGTGGTGGCGTCCGTCCCGTTGCCTCCTCCCTGCGTGGTGCCCGCGGCGCTCCACGCGACTGGTGACGCGTCTGGTGCATGCGCTTCCTCAGCCCACAGGGGGCGTGCGCACACGCTCCTCCGCTGGTCTCCCTGACCCACCTGCTCCCTCCTCTCTGCATCTGCATGCTGTCTCACGGTCGCAGGTCACGCGCGCCTTCCCCTTCTCTGGGCTTTGTGCTCCTCCTGCGTCCTTCCCTTGCTCCATGCAGTCCCTCTCTGTAATGCAACCTGTGCGCGCGCATCCCCAGCTTACAGTGGGCGCGCGCACATGCTCTTCTTATCCTGTTCCCCATGTCTCCGCCTCCCAAGCCCTACAGGCCATTCCCCTGACTGTCCCTTCTGTCTCCTCCTCTTCTCTCCCTGTCCTATCCCTGTCATCTCCAACTTCTCTCTCTACTCCTCCCCTCTCTCCTATTGGTATGCCCTCAAACTTAAAACCCCTGTCTGTCCACATCTTCCTCGCTCTGCATAGTTCCTGTTTCCCTTTGTGTACCTGACCTATGCTGTGCTCCCTCTGTGTTCCTGTTGTTTCCTGCTCCTGTGTTATCTTGGATTTCCCTGGCTTTGACCCCTGCTTGTCCTGGACTAATCTGCTCTCTGGTATCCCTTTGAACCCTGCTACGCATACTACTTCGCTTACCTCTGGCTTCCTAGGACCTGGCTTATACTCTGACGATTCTACCCGCTGGACTCCTGAACATTGGCACATGGACACGACTATTCTTATGGACATCCCCAAGCGTTGCAAGCATTATACTAACTACTCTTCCAAAAGGCCCAGCAACGCTATACCACACTCCGGGCTTGCTCCCACTGCTGTGGGTGTGTGGTATCATACCGTTCCCACCTCAGTACTGGGGTCTAGCCAGGTCTGCGGGCATACAGGCGTGACATTATGCAGAGCCCAACAAACGCAAACCCCCCTGAGGTGGGTACAGTGGTGGAGATAATTATTCCTCTGGAAACTTTACAATTTGTTAGTACTCAGCTGTCCACTGTCTCCCAGCAATGAACTAATGCTGCCCTTTGAGAAAGCCCTCCGGCTTCAACGCCACCAGTGGCTACTTCCTACGCCAGCCCTGGCCCATGGATTCCTTCTCCGAATCTCTATGATGGGGACCCCCTCAACTGCCGCAGTTTCTTAAACCAATGTGAGGTGCAGTTTGAAATGTCCCCCTCCCTGTTTCCTACTGGTCGTGCTAAAATTGCATACATATACGCTCTGCTAAGCGGAGACGCTCTCGCTTGGGCCTCTCCCCCATGGGAGCGCAAATGCGAGATAACGCAAGACTGCCCGTTGTTCAGACGTGAATTTCAACTTGTGTTTGATACCCCTGCACGGCGTGAGACAGCTGCCTTTTCCCTTTTCTATATTTCTCTGGGCCAAAGATCTGCTGCCAAATACGCCATCGTGTTCCGTACGCTGGCCGCCGAAGTACAATGGAATGATGAGGCCCTCACCGCTGCGTACTGGCACGGACTCTCAGATATGTTGAAAAACGATCTGGCTACTCATGCCCGGCCTACGTCCCTGGAGGAACTCATCACCCTGAGCGTACGCATGGATCAGCATACGCAGGAGCGACGACACGAGAGACATTGTTCCCGGTCTTCTCCCTCTGTTGTTTCTCACAGATCGACCACTACTCCTATCCTGGCCCTGGAGACACCGGAACCTATGCAGGTCGGCAGTCAACAACTCCAGGCAACCAAGAAAGCGCGGCGGCGCCAGAACAGGCTGTGTTTCTACTGTGCTTCCTCGGAACATCGTCTCAAGAATTGTTCCCTGAAGCTGGGAAACGGGCACACCCAGTAAAGGTAGAGGGGCTTCTACTGGGTACTGTCTCTCCTACCCCCTCTCCTTCCGAAGCTCTCCCAAAGAAGTTTATGCTTCCAGCCACGTTGGAGGGTCGCAACCTTGTCGTAAAGGTTGAAGTGTTCATCGATTCTGGATCGGGTGGTAATTTCCCGGACCAGCAGTTTGCATTGGAGAATCAAATTCCCATGGTCAGAAGGAAGAGCCCTATTGGCCTTGAGGCCATCGACGGACGACCGCTCCAGCCGACCTTCATCATTTGGGAGTCTAATCCTCTTACTTTGACCCTGGCCGATGGTCACAAGGAGGTAATTGTCTTTGACGTTTTCCAAACCCCTTCCGTACAGATTATTTTAGGATTACCTTGGCTTCAACTCCACAATCCGCGCATTGATTGGCCCGGTACTCTGCCTATCCAGTGGCCCTCGTCCGCAGATGCTGTGACAGCGGATCCTCCCATGGTTGTGCTTGCCGGTCTGGACTCTGTACCTGCCGATCGGTTGTCCCTGCCTGCTGTGTACATGAGTACTTGGACGTGTTCAACAAGGTACAAGCAGAGGTTCTTCCTCCTCACCGTCCATACGATTGCCCTGTCGACCTCATCCCTGGGACTGTCCTGCCGAAGTCTAAGTCTTATCCACTCTCCATCCCGGAGACCGAGGCCATGACTACTTTTATTCAGGAAAAGCTGGAAAAGGGATTCATCCGCAACTCTACCTCTCCTGCCGGCGCTGGCATCTTCTTTGTGAAGAAGAAGGATGGATCACTGAGGCCATGCACCGACTTCCGCGGACTCAATAAGATCACGGTTTAAAACTGGTATCCTCTTCCGCTCATTTCTGAACTGTTCGACCGTCTCCAAGGGGCCTCTATCTTCTCAAAACTTGACTTAAGGGGTGCCTATAATCTCATTCGTATAAGGGAAGGAGACGAGTGGAAAACAGTGCTTAACACACGTTCTGGACATTATGAATATCTTGTTATGCCTTTGGGCTGTGTAACGCCCCGGCCGTATTTCAGGAATTTATGAACGACATCTTCCGTGATGTATTGGGAACTTTTGTCATTGACTATCTAGACGACATTTTTATTTTTTCTAAAAATCTGGAGGAACACATTCAACATACCAAACTTGTGCTTTCCAGGCTTCGTTCTAATTGTCTTTACGCCAAGATGGAGAAATGTCTGTTTCACCAGGCTTCCACGGCCTTCTTAGGCTAAATCATCTCCAGCCAAAGTTTTTCCATGGACCCTGAGAAGATGAAGGCGGTTCTCGACTGGCCACTCCCTAATTCGCTCAAGGATGTGCAACGTTTTCTTGGCTTTGCCAATTATTACAGGAAGTTTATCAAAAAAAAATCTTCTATTGCTCTTCCCATCACCGCCTTGACCAAAAAGGGCGCTGACGTCTCATCCTGGTCACCTGAGGCCATTTCAGCCTTTGAGATTCTCAAGAAGGCGTTCGTGTCTGCTCCCATCCTTCATCATCCGGATACCTCCCTCCCCTTTACTTTGGAGGTTGACACCTCAAAAGTAGGAGCTGGCGCAGTACTTTCCCAAAGGACTTCTCCCCAAGAGAAACTCCACCCTTGTGTTTTTTTTTCACGGAAATTCTCAGCAGCAGAAAGGAATTATGATGACGGTAATCGTGAACTTTTGGCCATCAAGTTGGCTCTCCAAGAATGGAGACACCTTTTGGAGGGTTCCAAAGAACCAATCGCTATTCTCACTTACCACAAAAATTTGTTATATATTGAGGGGGCTCATCGCCTAGACTCCCGCCAAGCTCGCTGGTCACTCTTCTTTTCCCGCTTCAACTACACCATCTCGTATATTCCTGCGTCCAAAAATGTTAAAGCGGATGCCCTTTCTCGTCAGTTTGCCTCTGAGACTGAAGCTAAAGAAATTTCGGAACCTATTCTCCCGGCCAACTTCGATGTGTTGGATGAGATCAACAAGGCACAAGCGCATATTCCCAGCAGGTTCAGGGTACCAGAAGGACGTCTCTACGCTGCTACACGTTTTCGCCATAAAGTTTTACTTTGGGGTTATTCCTCTAGAGCAGTTGGTCCTCCAGGCTTCAAAAGGACGGCAGATCTAATTAAACGGACTTTTTCGTGGCCTAAGATGAATCAAGACATTCTCGAATTTACCTCCGCCTGTCCTGTATGTGCCCAGAGTAAAACTCTCCATCATAAACCTTCTGGACTTCTTCTACCACTTCCCATCCCTGAACAACCCTGGAAACACATTTCGATGGACTTTATTGTTGAGCTGCCTGTTTCCAAGGGGATGAACACTATTTTGGTCATATTTGACAGGTTTTCGAAGCAGGCACACTTTGTTCCCCTCAAGGGTCTTCCCAACTCCGCCACCTTGGCAGACGTATTCTCCAGAGAAATCTTCAGATTGCATGGCGTTCCCATTTCTATTGTCTCGAATCATGGGTCTCAGTTCATCTCAAAATTCTGGCGGGCCTTCTCCCAAAGATTGGGTATCTCTCTCTTGTTTTCCTCTGGATACCATCCACAAACCAACGGTCAAACTGAAAGGATGAACCAAACTCTTGAACAGTATCTAAGATGCTTCATTTCGGACTCACACGATAACTGGGTGGATCTTTTACCATGGGCCGAATTTGCCATAAATTCCTTGAGGAACGAGTCTACTAAGGAGTCTCCTTTCTTTATCAACAGTGACTTCCACCCAGAAGTCTCCCTCTCTCTCCTACTCCTTCTGGTGTTCCTGCAGCTGACTCTCATATCACCAACTTACAAGAATCCTGGAAAAAAATCCTCAAGTCCTTAAAGTCTGCGGTTGCCAAACAAAAAACCAAGACAGATCGCCACCGTCAAAGGGGTCCTTCCTTCAAACCTGGTGATCTGGTGTGGTTGTCTTTCAAAAATATTAGGCTCAAAACCCCTTCACCCAAACTGTCCCCTAGATTCTTGGGACCGTTCAAAATCTTAGAGAAGGTTAATCCAGTAGCCAATCGTCTCGATCTTCCAAGCAAAATGAAGGTTCCGTCCGTGTTCCATGTTTCCCTCCTTAAATAATTCATTCCCAGTCACCATTTCCAGGACCCCTCTCGGAGACCCAATCCAGTGTCCACCCTGGGCCAACAGGAGTACGAAATACAGTCTCTCATCGACTCTCGTCTGTTTAAAAATAGACTGCAGTTTTTGGTACACTGGAAGGCCTACGGGCCTGAGGAACGTTCCTGGGTACCTGCACATCAGATCCACGCCCCAAGGCTACTTTCTCTATTTCATCAGAAATTTCCCCTCAAGCCGTGGTTGGATCACTTGGAGATTGATCCTCAAGGGGGATACTGTGACGACTCAGGAGATTCCTTCCCTCCTTTTCCCTCTCTCCCATCTCCTGTTGCCCCTTCTACTCCTTCCCACTCCTCTCCTTTGCCTTCCACCTCTCTCCCCTTGCCGCAGCACGTTCCCCGCAGGTCTCTCTTACCCACGCGGTCCCTGAGTCCCTCCTATGATCCTCCCCGCTCCCTCTCTCCCGCGGTGCCCGCATTACCTTGTGGTGGCGTCCGTCCCATTGCCTCCTCCCTGCGTGGTGCCCACGACATGGCGCTCCGTGTGCCTGGTGACGCGTCCGGTGCTTGCGCTCCCTCAGCCCACGGGGGGCACTTGCACACACTCCTCCGCTGTTCTCCCTGACCCACCTGCTCCCTCCTCTCTGCCTCTGCATGCCGTCTCGCGGTCGCAGGTCACGCGCGCGTTCCCCTTCTCTGGGCTTCGTGCTCCTCCTGCGTCCTCCCCTTGCTCCGTGCGGTCCCTCTCTGTGTTGCAACCTGTGCGCACGCATCCCCAGCTTACAGTGGGCGCGCGCACATGCTCTTCTTATCCTGTTCCCCATGTCTCCGCCTCCCAAGCCCTCTAGGCCATTCCCCTGACTGTCCCTTCTGTCTCCTCCTCTTCTCTCCCTGACCTATCTCCAGCTTCTCACTCAGAAGCGTGTGTGAAGAGCTCCCAGGCATTTGGTGAGGAATCAGTTTTCTTCTTTCTTTATTTGTTATATTTTGCTGTGGATCTGTGGGGGAGTATACTGTGAGTATACTGTGAGTTTTTAGAGGGTTTTGGGTGCTTTATAAGGTTTAAAAACCGTATTTGGTTTTCACCCAGAGGCTGCAGTGATTAAACCCAGCAAAGCTACACTGTGGCTTGCTGGAAACTGTAGTCTCAACCCCGCTCACCTCACCCACCCCTGGTTGTTTCTTTTTCTTCTAATTTCACCTTAATTTAAGCCTGATTTCCTTTTGTCATTTGCATTTTGGGAGCTCTGTGTCTTACTTTAAGACCTTCAATATTGTGGTGTGGTTTCTTGTAAGAGAGAGAACTAAATAATAAGAGGAGAAAAGAGAAGATTACAGCTGTTTTTCTTCCCCTCCCTGTGCAAAGACAGTTAATTGGTTCTTAAAGGGACAGTTTCTTCTCTGCATCTCTCTCCCTAAGCACTATTTCCTCCCCTTACTTAGAGGCTTATTTTATCATGCCTGGGGGGAATAGGACTAGTGCAGCAACGGGGGCCACACCTGGACATCGTACCCCAAAAACTGGGGCCCCTAGGATCAATAACCACAGCCCTAGGCCTGGTACATCCAGTGCCCTGGCCACACCTCCCCCGGCTCCAGTTGTCAGTTTAACCCCTGCAGTCCCAGTTCCAACATGGGCGCAGGTGGCAGCTGCAGGCGTTGACCCCAGCAACAACAACGCTGGGGCCACGCCCAGTGTGAGCAGGAAGCTTGGGGTGATGTGCCCAATGTCACCTGGCCTCAACATGGAGATCTATGTGTGGGCTGTGGCAGACATTGTGGGTCCCTCTGCTGTAGTGGCGGCCAGCATGATGTATGGGAGGGGCATTTTCTTCCTCCGTACGCTGGCTGCCACCCACACACTGGTGCAGAAAGGCATCAGTGTAGGGGGGACCTACATCCCCATAGAGTCCATGGAGGGGTTAGGCACAAAAATAATCCTGTCCAATGTGCCCCCCTTCATCCCAGACAGCTTCATGCGCCCATGCCTGCAAGCCCTGTGAGATATTAAATCTCCCATAACAAAAATTCCGCTGGGCTGCAGGGATAAAGCGCTGAGGCATGTGCTCTCATTTAGGCAGCAGGTACAGCTGCTGCTGCTGGGGAGCACAGAATCTGTGGAGGGGTCCTTTAGGGTGCACTACGAGGGCATTCAATACACTGTGTTCTATGGCACAGAGGGGGTTAGGTGTTATGTGTGCAAGGAGCTGGGGCACACTCGTAGGAGTTGCCCCAAAGGGAATAGAAATCCCACTTCAGCTCCTGCACCCGCCCCTCCCTCTGCCAAGACACCTGGTGCCGCTGTGCCCACCACAGCGGGGCCCTTGAGGGCCCAGGTCCCTCCAGGGACCGCAAGAGATGTCGCTGTCCCATCCCGAACAGTGAAGTCTGTACCTCTCCCCAAAGAACAGAGGGAGAAGGAAAAACCTTTGAGGGCCCAGGTCCCCTCCGGGACCGCAGGAGATGTCGCTGCCCCATTTCGAGCAGTGACATCTGCACCTCTCCCCGGGGAGCGGAGGGAGGGGGTCGCCCTGGAGTGGCCACCCTCTGTTGTCGCTGTCCCCCCCGGGAGGAGACACCCTGTGCCGCTGCGCCCACCGGGGTGGGGCCCTCGGGGGCCCAGGTCCCCCCTGGGACCACAGGAGATGTCTCTGCCCCGTCTCAAGCAGTGACACCTGCACCTCTCCCCGGGGAGCGGAGGGAGGGGGTCGCCCTGGAGTGGCCACCCTTTGCTGTCACTGTCCCCCCCTGGGAGGAGACACCCTGTACCGCTGTGCCCGTCGCGGCAGAGCCCACAGGGGCCCAGGTCCCCCCTGGGACCGCAAGAGATGTCGCTGCCCCATCTCGGGCGATGACGTCTGCACTTCTCCCCAGGAAAAAGAGGGAGAAGAAAAGAGTTACCCTGAAGAAATCACCCTCTGTTGTCGCTGTCTCCCCCCAGGAGCACCCTACCCCCAATGTAAGCACCGTACAGGGTGCGGGGAAGCGGTGTGAGGCTCCTGCTGAGGAGGTGGCGGTACCCTTTTTTGGGGAATCAATCCCCATGAAGAGTAAAGCAAAAACTAAGAACAAGAGGGTGATTGAGGAGGGCGAGGAGGGTGAACCGTATTACGTTCACCCTCAGAAGTCTCCGAAGTGGAATGCAACATCAATTCCGCACAGGGTGGCCCTGTCCGGCCCACAGGTTAGGATTAGCCAGTGTAAGCCGGACTCCATAAATATGCAGTCCCCCCCCTCGAAGATCTGGAGGGAATGCAGGAGGAGGTACCGGCGTCCCTGGGGTGGAAGATCAAAGTGCTCAACAACATGAGGCTTTGCTCCTAGAAATGGACATTGGGGAGCCTTCCAACATCCCTCCCAGTTGGAGAACATTCCCCGGGGACTTGTGTTTTGGTGAATCTGCCGCGCCGGACACAGTTGTCTTCGGGGACTCGGAGGTCGGCCAGGATCCCCCTCTGGCTGTGCCACCTCCGGGTGGCACACCTGAGGCTGAGCCCCGGTTTGTGTCGCCGGAAGAAGGGGATGGGCTAGGGCTTACCCCCGTGGTTGAGGGTTTGGAGGATGGAGCGGGGGAGGCGGGTGTGGGTGAGGGTGTTTTAGCGAGCACTTCATTTTGCATCTGGGAGATGCCAGATGTGAGCTCTCCTGGTGATGAATTTTGGTCGGGCACTTTGTTGGAGGCGAATGCTGGGCTGGACCCTCCCTATGAGGTACTTGCTGAAAAGTGCCCTCCAGCGATTAATGCGAACACCCGTGGCATCCCGTTTGTTTGCATGGTGGTAGAGGAGACCAGGAGGGAACTGTGTGCCTCGTTGGCCCCAGAGGATACTAGGGAGACCGCTACCTCTGCCATACCGCCACCAGCTACCCCTGAACATCCCACCCCGGGGTTGGATGTGGAGGATATAGTGGACCCCCTCGTGGAAACACCAAGGAGGGGACCCACTTTAAGGCTGAGAAAGGCCCCCGCAGAGAGGGGCAGGTGTCTTCAGTTTTTCAGTCAAGAGGAGCTCGGGGAGTTGGAGCTCAGTGAGGAGTCCTCTGGCACCGCGGAGGCGGTGGACTCTTTGACCCCCATTATCCCTGCCCAAGAGCTAGATGGTTTCCTGGAGGATACCCTCTGCAAACACGGAACCACGAAGGTGCAGTTGGCCCTTGGAAGGTGGAAGGATGCCTCGGTCATTCTCCACTCTCTCTTAGTATACATCAGGGCTAACCACAAGGCCAAAATCTCTGGGCCTATCCATCTTCTTGTCCTGAAATTTCATAAATTGATGCGAGACCACATAAAGGCTTCTCGGGGTGTAGCTCCCTGAGCGCCTGTGGAAAGCAAATGGCTGTAAGGACGGGTTTTGCAGGTTCCAGGTACTCTCCATTTTACAGAAGGGAAAGTATTCTGTGAGTTTCCTGCAGGAAACCCATACCACTCCAGAGGCTGAAGCTAGCTGGCATCTGGAGTGGCGAGGCAAGGTCTTCTTCAGCCACCTCACTTCGTCATCTAGTGGGGTGGTGACACTGTTCTCTGAGTCCTTTCAACCAGAGCTACTGCTTGCCAAAACTGTTGTTCCATGTTGCCTGTTGCATCTCAGGGTCCGGCACGAGGACTACACGTTTAATTTCTTGAACGTGTATGCTCCTGCCACCGGACCCCTGAGAAGGCAGTTTTTTGTCAGAATGTCTGAATTCCTGGAGACAGTGGACGCGGACGAACACGTGGTGCTCGGAGGTGATTTCAACTGCACCCTCGAGGCTCTGAATGACCGGAATGGACCGGAGCCACACCCATGTTCTGCGTCGGCCTTGCGGGAGGTCATCACCCGCTACTCCTTGGTAGATGTCTGGCGAGAACAACATCCTGAGGCATCCACTGAGTTCACACATGTTAGTGTGTTTAGGGGTGATCTGATGTCCTGGTCCCGGATCAACAGACTGTATATATCCAGCCACAGCCTGTCGCGAGCCTAGTCCAGTACCATTAGGCTGGCGCCGTTTTCGGAGCACAATTGTGCGTCCATGACGGTGGCGCTACTACCAGCAGCGCCCTCGGCCACCTATTGGCACTTCAACAATACGTTGTTGGAAGACAAGGGGTTTCCAACGTCGGTCCGAGACTTTTGGATTGCCTGGAGAGGTTGCAGATCAGACTTTGCCACGTTAGAGCAGTGGTGGGACGTGGGCAAGGTTCATCTGTGCCTCGTTTGTCAGGAGTACACCAAAGGTGCCAGCAGGTGGTGCGATGCTGAGATCGAGGCCCCTAGGGAAGAGGTGCTCGATCTCGAGAAGCGGCTGTCTGTGGCAGGAGACCAATACCTGCAATGTGCGTACGTGGAGAGGAAGTGCGCTCTCCGGGACTTGGAAGATCGGAGAGCTCGGGGGGCGTATGTGCGATCCCGCATCCACTTCCTTCGGGAGATGGGTCGCGGGTCGCGCCTCTTCTATGCGCTGGAGAAAAAGAGGGGAAACTGCTAGCAGAAGACGGTACCCCTCTGACTGACCCGGAGAGCATCCGGGACAGAACCCGGATATTCTACGTAGACCTTTTCTGTCCGGAGTCAACCAAGCCAGACGCATGCAGGGTCTTATGGGAGGGGCTTCCCACGGTCGGCGAGGGTGGAAGGGAGCGGCTTGAGTTACATTTGCCTCTGGCTGAGCTCTCTGAAGCCCTCAGTCTCATGTCCCGCGGAAAAACGCCGGGGCTAGACGGGCTGACTGTGGAGTTCTTCCGGTTTTTCTGGGAGATGCTGGGACCTGATTTCACGGATGTCCTGGCCGAAGCCCTGGAGACCGGTGAGATGCCCCTTTCGTGTCGGCAGGCAATACTGTCTTTGCTGCCGAAGAAGGGGGATCTCTGCCAGATCTCTAACTGGCGACCGGTCTCACTGCTAAGCATGGACTATAAGATCATAGCCAAAGCGCTCTCGCTGAGGCTCAAGTCAGTGCTGGCAAAGGTGATTCACCCTGACCAGTCCTATACTGTCCCGGGCCGGAGTATTCATGACAACATTTTTCTGGTCCGGGACCTGCTACATCTCGTGCAGAGGACTGGTCTGTCACTCGCACTCCTGTCCCTAGATCAGGAGAAGGCGTTTGACAGGGTGGATCACCGTTACCTCATGCAGACCCTGCGGGAGTTTGGCTTCGGCCCACAATTTGTGGGCTTTCTCCAGATGCTGTACGTCTCTGCAGAGTGTCTGGTGAAGATCAATTGGACCCTGACGGCACCTTTTGTGTTTGGTCGGGGAGTACGTCAATGGTGCCCCCTGTCTGGGAAACTGTACGCGCTGGCCATTGAGCCCTTCCTCTGCCTACTGAGGAGGAGGCTCACCAGGCTGGTGCTGCGGGAGCCCGACATGCGGGTAGTCCTGTCGGCTTATGCCGATGATGTGCTCCTCGTGGCCCAGGACCTAGGTGATCTAGAGCGGGCGCAAACGTTCCAAGAGGTCTACACCACGGCCTCTTCTGCTCGGATCAACTGGTCTAAGTGCTCCGGAATTTTGGTGGGTCCCTTACAGGTGGACTATTTGCCCCCCACGTTTCGTAATGTCTCGTGGGGAAGCGATACTCTCAAATATCTGGGAGTCTACCTGTCTGCTGCGGAGGACCCGGCCCAAGAAAACTTCAGTGATCTTGAGGAACGAGTCATTGCTCATCTGGGGTCTTGGGTGTATCTGTCGAGAATGCTTTCCCTCTCTGGAAGAACCCTGGTGATCAACCAGCTGGTGGCCAGTCAGCTATGGCACCGGCTGATAGCCATGGGTCCGACCCCCGAATTTATCAACAAGATCCAGAGGAGGATGATGGATTTTCTCTGGATGGGAAAGCATTGGGTCTCTGCGGGAGTTGCGTGCTTTCCTTTGGAAGAGGGTGGACAAGGAGTGGTGTGTGTCCGCTCCCAGTTACACACTTTCCGCCTCCAATACCTGCAGAGATACCTATTTGCAGATCCGTCTCCGCAGTGGTGCCAGCTGGCAACCAGTTTCTTTCGCCAGCTGCTCAATATGAGGTATGACCGGCAACTGTTTAACATCAGGCCCGAGGGTTTAGGTAGAGACCTCTCGGAGCTGCCGGCATACTACCGGGACTTACTTAAGGCCTGGAAACTGGTCTCCGCGACCAGGAAGGAACAGGCGGTGGGGGTTGATTTCCTCGCCGAGCCCCTGCTGTATAATCCGGCAGTGGAGGCTCGGATGTTAAATTCACCCTCTATTTGCCGCCGGCTAATCTTGGCGCAGGTGACCAGAGTTGGGGATCTCCTGGACTTTGAGCGGCGAGACTGGGTTAGGGCAGAGGTGCTCGCGCCCCGTATGGGTCTGTGTACTGCCACGTCCCTCATCATTTGATCAGGGAGATTAAAGATGCCATCCACCCCGACTCACGCACCTTCATTGAGGGGGTATTGCAGACCATAGAGCCTTGTTAACCTATCAACTTCAGCTCTCCGGATCTTTGCGTGGAACCAAAGCCACGGCAACCCCCTCGGGCTCCTCTCTCCCCTAACCTCAGCAGGTTGGGGGATATGTCCCCGGCATGTTTCCGCGGCATGCCGAGGAAAGTCCTGTATTTTCTAGTGCTCCATATAGTGCACTACCTCACCCTTGTCACCGCCCTGATACTATCTGGAGGCGGGTATTTCCTGCGAACGAGGGCAAGAGACCCCGGTGGAAGGAACTCTATTCAGGTTTGGTTCCCCGTCCCACCAGGGATTTGAGTTGGAGGGTCCTCCACGGTTCACTGAGCACAGGAGAGTACTTGGCACACTTCACGGACTCCCCCGCCGCAGGTCCCTTTTGTGGCGAGCGGGAGTCCGTATATCACATTTATTTGAGTCGCGCCAGACTGCAGCCCCTCTTTTCCTTCTTGAAGAGCCTTCTCCTGCAGTTCTGGCTACACTTTTCCCCTCATCTTTTTATTTTTAGGTGCCCAGTGTCCCGGAACGATAATGGCAAGTGGATCATCAGGAAGCGCATACCATCTGGGAACACATAAAAAGAAAAATGCTTTTGGTGCAATATTGTGCAAACAGTGGTGAAGTAGAGTTGCTAGCACAGAATGTGTACACAGAATACTCACAAACGTGAGGTAGGATGAAGGCACATAAAGGTATCTTTAAGAGCTGGTGTCAATCTGTGGAGTATGGTGTTGCCAGAATAGTGTGGTTCCCAGCTGACCTTAGGGCAGGAAAACACTGGACATAGCGTAGACCGTAAAACAATTTAATAAACGAAGTAGTTATAATCCAATCTACTCACATGTTGCAAGATTAAAAACAGCATTTTAGATCTCAATGATCTCTGCAAATATCGCTCGATGCTGCCACCGGATGGGGCCTCTCTCTCTGGTCTCCCTCCTTCTCTGCTGTGCGTGTCACGAGTGCGTGTCAGCAACCGGAAGTGACGTCATCGGCATCCAAGGGTTCCGGTGGGTAGAGACAGCGTCACTCTACGCGTTTCACCTTACTTGGCGTACTACTGTGCAAAGTCAGCCTGCTTGGATGCTGATATTTTTGCCCATTCTTCACTTGAATGAAGTTCCATCATGAAACGCGTAGGGAGGAGGAGCTTAGTGCTGTGTGGGCCTGTTTAGCCACCGTTGCCGCCCAACGCTGGAGGTGAGACGCTGGTCGCTGACGTCATCATCGGCGAGCCGTGGGAGTTCTCGTGCGCGCCAGCCGGTCGGTTTCACTGCATGTTGCGGACAGCATCCATGAGTTGTTCAGCTACCACATACACATTGTAAGTGTGGGTAGTTTTGCTGTTTTTTAAATTAAAGGTGTAGTTTCGTATTACACTAGGCTATGTCCTTTTCCCTTTATCACTGGGTGTCGCTGTCATTGGTGTAACCTGTGAATTTTGAGGATCATCTGAAGGGAAATCATCCGGTCAGACCATGTGGGGTCCGTGGAAGATCGAGGTGAAGACACGGCACAAGAACAGATTCTCTCCCCGGTCTGAGCAAGATTAATTTCTTGTGAGTAGGGTCTATTATGTTCTAGTTATATGTCCCTGTTTTAGGTACTGTGCAATTGGTGTGTCCTCTGTTTATTTCTCAGGATTACCCTTGGAGATACCTCACAGGGATCCATTAATCTGTCCAGGACTTCTTTTGGTTATTCCAACAGTCCACTCCAGATTTCGCCCTATACCCAGGACTTTCTTTTGGACTGCAATATCTTGGACAAAATATCATATATCAGTGCCGGGGTACGCATATTTTGTGTTTGCTAAATGATGAAGATATTTTTTTCCAATTTAGTGATATTTCACGTACAGATATTATGGGGGTCATGCACTTAGCGGCGAAAAGTCACTTTTAAAAATGACTTTTAAAAAGGACTTTTAAAAAAGGACTTTTAAAAAAGAACTTTAAAAAAAGAGGGGAATGGAAACAGATCAATGTGTGTTCAAAGAAAGGCTGCAATGTCTATATCTACGTTAAGGCCTGCAGGTGCCAGGCTTTTCAGTTTGTATATCCAAAAAGTTTCTTTTCGCGATAGAGATGTCAGTCTGTCCCCTCCCCTCCAATGAGGGGGGACTACTTCGATGCCCCTGAATTCAAGGCCTGATGGGTCTCCTTGGTGATGTAGTGCAAAATGCTTTGAGACGCTATGTGTCATTAATTTGCGTCTAATGTTCCCTAGGTGTTCCAGAATGCGTACCCGTAGTGGTCTACTGGTACGTCCTACATACTGGAGTCCACAGGGGCAATTTAAAAGGTAAACTACGAATTCTGATTTACAGTTGATAAAACTGGTGATTTTAAACTGTTCTCCTGTTATTTTAGAGATGAACTGAATTTTTTCTTTGGTTCCCTGTTTGCATGCTTTGCAAGAATTTCATCTATGGAAACCTTTCACTTTTTGTAGCCAGTTGGGATCATGGCCTGTTGCACTATTTTCTGGCCTAAAAAGGCTTGGTGCTAACCTTCTTTTGATATTGTCAGCCCTCTTATAGATGACTTTCGGCTTCCCTGGAAGATAATCCTTCAGAGTGGGGTCTCCTTGTAGGAGATGCCAGTGTTTATTCAGAATTTGTTGTATGCTTCCTGCATCTTGGCTGTACTGTGTTAAAAAAGCTATGCTGAACTCCTCTTTGGGCTTTGGTGGATTCGTTTTGAGGATTTCACTACGTTTGAGCTTCCCTACATCTCTTATTGCTATATCCATTTTGTCGTTATCATAGTTTTTAGCAATGAAGCGGTTTTTAAGTATATTGGATTGCTCCCTATAGACATTATCATCGCTACAGTTTCTCCTAATTCTGCGAAACTGTCCTGGGGGTATGTTCTTTAACCAATTTTTGTGGTGGCAACTTGTGTTGAGTAAGTAATTGTTACAGTCTACTGTTTTGAAGAAAGTTTTGGTCTTAAGTGTATTGTCTTCTATATAGATTGTCAGATCTAAGAAGTCTACTGAGTTAATTCCTATACACGACGTGAAAGCCAAATTTCTCTCATTATTGTTAATGTAATTTAAGAAGTGATTCAAGTTTTCGCTACTGCCTTTCCAGATGAAGAACACATCATCGATGTATCTTCGCCACAGGACGAGATCCGCACCATAATCATGGTCCGACCAGATGGTGTCGGTCTCCCAATTGTCCATGAACAAGTTGGCATAACTTGGTGCGAATTTCGTACCCATCGCTGTACCACATTTTTGTAAAAAGTAGGTTCCATCGAAATTAAAAAGGTTGTGTTTAAGAATAAAATTGATACTTTCTAAAATAAAGCGTTGCTGTTCTATTTTAACCGTTTTATCGCTTGTTATTGTCCTATTGATGGCTTCGATTCCATCGTCATGCTTTATGGATGTGTATAATGAAGTTACGTCACAAGTGCACATTTTATAGTCTTCTTGCCAGACTATCTGTTCCAATATATTAAGAATTTGCGTGGTATCTCTAAGGTAAGACCGCATCTCCGCAACATATGGTTGCAGGAAGCCATCTATATACTCTGATAGTCGCGACGTGAGCGAGCCTATCCCAGAGATGATGGGTCTCCCTGGTGGTGCTTCCATGTTTTTATGTATTTTAGGTAGAAAGTAGAATATCGGCATAACTGGGAACTTGACATTAAGATAGTCATATTCTTTCTCATTTAGGACTCCTGTCGTCCTGCCTTTATCTAGCAGAGTGAGGAATTCTGTACAGAATTCTTTATGCGGATTCGTCTTTAGACGTGCATAGGTGACGTCGTCAGACAGTATCCTCTCTGCTTCTCCTTTATAGTAAACAGTGTCCATAATGACTACCCCTCCCCCCTTGTCTGCTTGTTTGAATGTGATTCCCTTATCCTTTTCTAAGTTTTGTAGAGCGATTTTTTCTTTAAGTGTTAGATTATTTTTTGTTAGCTTAGTCGTATTCGAGGTCAGTCTGTCAAAATCCTCCTGTATTTTCTGATGGAATACTTCAAGATTATGGCCTTTCGCCCAACTAGGATAGAATTTAGACTTATTTTTGAGGTTGGAATGTTTGAACTCATCACTCTCTATGTGCAAATTAGCATTACTGCTCACTATCTCCCTGGTTTGTGCATCTTTAACTAAGAGCAAAAAAAGTTTAAAAGAAGTGACTCACGGAGGATTTGAATGGTTCCTAACATTCTGATTATTTTGAAAATACTGTTCCCACCAGATAGTCGCGCAATTGAAAGAAAAACTAAGTCTGTTTGAACACCCATTTGTAAGTAGTGCTGGGTAAAGATCATTATGCAATTTCTACTATGCAATTTTTATTATGCAATCTCCTCTTATAAAGTTGAAATCCACCATCCGGTTACCATAAATACTAAGGGCTAATAACGGAAACATTTATAAAGACATAAAATAGTCATTTTTACTCCGTTTTAATTTTAATCAGAAACAGGTGATCAACCAATTAACTAAAGGGGGGATACCTATATATACAGCACACAATGAGCATCCGGCAGGAACCTGACGAAGCTTATTGCGAAACATGTTGTTCCCTGCCAGAGCTCATTGAGAGAGGGACCCAGCACACTGCAGGACATCCGGTGCAGATCCCCTCTTCCAGTTCCACTGCCGGACGCGCCAGTGGGAACAAGAACGGAGGAGGAGAACGTGCAGGAGTGTACCGAGCGGCTGAAGCTGGGCCATTTTATTTGACTTCAAGTGTGAGTGTAGTCCTTGTGTTTACTTTATTTCATTTTATTTCATTGTGTCTTATTTTATTGTATTTCATTGTGTCATAGATTGTTCTATACATTTTATGGTTCACCACATGTTTGCATTTCATATGCTTATGTCTCCACTGTATACCCATTAAATACCTTTTTTATTTTTGTTAACCCTTGTTGGCATACACTCCTTTTGGTCATCTGGGAAACGGGGAGAGGAGACACTCACACACTACACCCATCAGGGGATAATTCTGCTGAGACAACCCAGACACCATCCATACAGGACATCACCCTCTGAGGACAAGGACTCACATCAGGCCGTGTGAGTTTTATGTATATTGAGACTCCAGCATATGAGTCTGTAATAAATCCACTACAGTCAGCGTTGAGGGAGAGACACCACACAAGTCCGTGTGAGTCACTGAATCCATAATTTTATGTATTCTTTGATTAGTTAAAGTGGAAAACCAATTATCAACCCCTCCAGCATTATCCTCCTCCTTGCTCCCACCCCCTGCCCTTACCCCCCTCCCCCTTTCCCCACCCACCCCGCCCCTCTTCCCCTATCCCCCACATGTGTATCTAATACACTGAGATTTTAATTCTTTTTTATCCATATCCTTTTATTTCATTCGGTTCCATCGACATCGGGAGGCCCGTGAGGTTTGCGCTGACTATCCTCACACCACAAGGTGATAACAATCAGTATGGAAGTCCTGAGTAGTCAAGTTCTTCCTACCAGTGAGTTCTCATCCGAACCGACACTGGAGCTCCGTGCAGCAGGAGAAGACGCTCGTCACAAGCCAGCCGTCCCACAATGATGACGTATCGCCATCGCTGCGTTCTTGACGCGTTTCGTCAGATGACTGACTTTATCAAAGGATAAATGAAACTCAGCAGCTCTATGCCGGTATTTAGGAAGCACTAGCATTACTCTTCGGCTATTTAGCTGATCCTTTAGAGTTACCCCAAGCAAACTCAGCCTGCATTGAATGCATTATCACCTTATTGTGGAGGTCCTAATTTGATAATTTGCCTATTACTGCATTCCAGGCTTTTAGGGCTTAAAGGGGTTCTATCTCTTCTCTAGTGCCTCGTTCGTGCTATTTATCACGGATCAGCAGCCTTTCAGTGTTTCTACTGCACTTACCTGCCAATACTTCCCTGATTGGGAGGGTCTGTCTGGGTTAACAGTATACACTAAATTCACCACTGCAACAATACCTACCGCATGGTGGGGATATACACGATCAGCTGCTTATGCCTTCACTGAGGATGCACAAGTACCCTTTCCATTAGCCCAGTAGCTGAGCCATATAATTTGTCTATGCTACCTACTGAACCGACACACTTTATTCGAGCAAATGCCCAGTTTGTACCAGGCAGATACCTGAAATCCGCCGCTGCTCACCTCTTGCATGCTTCGTTGCGTTTGCCTTCCCAGCCACGGTTCATGCCTGGCTGATGGGGGCCTGATCTGTTAAATGATAATGAGAAGGATTTACTAGGCTGCAATGCTTCGCATGTCCACCAGATGGCATAAACTCATGACTTGTAAAGCGCCGAATCAGTAATGTGTGAGCTTGCAGTTGCAGTTGCCCGCTTTATTGTGTGTAGTGGGGATGGGTGAGGGGGGGTATTTGGCCCTTGGTGTGAGTTTAGGACTTGCGGGGGGAGGTTTGCGGGTGCACTTAACCCCTTCACAACCGTAGCAGTTAATACCGCTACGGTCATGAAGGGGTTAAGCCCTCCCGCTATTCCCCCCCCGCAAGCCCTAAACAACCATCGTTGGGGCTAATACCCCATTCACCCACCCTCCCGCTACCCACAATAAAAAAATACACACACACAGCACAGCAGCCACCAAAAAATAAATAAATAAATCTAAATAAATAAATAAATAAATGACAATAAATACATTTGAAATACATTTTTATTGATAGTGTAGATGTGCAGGGGGTCTCCAGAGCTGAATCGCGTTGGTTTCAGGTCTGGGGACCCCCGGCCCAATGAGATACAGGCCCCTTTAGGGGGTGCCGGTATCCCTCTGCTTGGTTTAAAGGGCCCGATCACGTGATCGCGGCCTGTAAACCAAGCAGAGCAGAGGGATACCGGCACCCCCTAAAGGGGCCTGTATCTCGGGGGGCAGGGGGTCCCCAGACCTGAAACCTGTGCGCTTCTGCTCTGGAGACCCTCTGCACATGTACAGTGTCAATAAAACACATACAATATACAGTATAAATAAACACTCGTTCTTTACCTTAGCGGCTATGCGCTATGGTAAAGAAGCATCATTTCTGTATTTTAATAATATTGTACAGTGAGCAGGGGTTTCCCTGAGCCAGAAATTAATGCTCAGGGACCCCCCCTGCTCCTGCTCAATATTATTAAAAATACTGAAATGCTGCTTCATTACCATAGCGGATAGCCGCTAAGGCAATGAAGGCGTTAACCCACCGTGCCCGCTTTATTGTGTGTAGTGGGGATGGGTGAGGGGGGTATTTGGCCCTTGGTGTGAGTTTAGGACTTGCGGGGGGGTTGCGGGTGCACTTAACCCCTTCACGACCGTAGCAGTTAATACCGCTACGGTCATGAAGGGGTTAAGCCCTCCCGCTACCCCCCCGCAAGCCCTAAACAAGCACCGTTGTGGCTAATACCCCATTCACCCACCCCCGCTACCCACAATAAAAAAAATACACACACACAGCTGCCCCACAATTAATAAATAAATCTAAATAAATAAATAAATAAATAAATACATGAAGAGAAATAAATATATACTGTATATATATACCGGATATATATACAGTATATATATAATAACAATCCCTACACATATACAGTATATACTGTGTATATATAAACACTGTATACACATATATATATATATATATACACAGTATACAGTATATATACACACATGATGAACCAATATACAAATACATGTAGAATGGTTATCAAAATCATACTGTCCTACAGATAACGCTTCTCTATACAGACAATAATAATAATCCATTTAATAATCCTAACTGATTTTACAATATAAAACATAACATTCCAATCCACACAGTACATTGCATTTACATTGTATAAATGATGCATAAAATCTACAAGTCAACTATTTTAACCAATCAAGTAAACCAAAATCAATATATACTGTAAGTACCAACCAGAAAACACAATTTAAAACCAAAACTAACCCTTACAATACCATAGATTACATCTATCTAATTGTAAAAAAACCTTATACTTTATACACAGCATTGCAATGTACACGATGAACAAAACAGTACATTCCTTGTATCTCCCTGCCTTCAGTGTAATCTGTTTAAAGCCCCCTCCCCCCTAATGTTTCTGTTAAACAGATTACACTGAAGGGAGAGAGATGTAAAGGCCTAAAGCCCCCTCCCCCCTAATGTTTCTGTTAAACAGATTACACTGAAGGGAGAGAGATGTAAAGGCCTAAAGCCCCCTCCCCCCTAATGTTTCTGTTAAACAGATTACACTGAAGGGAGAGAGATTTTACAGAAACACACATTAGGGGGGAGGGGGCTTTAAAGAGATTACACTGAAGGCAGAGAGATGTTTCTATTACAAGTAAATCTCCCTCCCTGCATTGCTAACCACCCTCACCCCCTACCCACATACCGTTACCCCCCCCCCATCCTGGCTATGGCCCCTCCGCTTCTGCAAAACAGACACAAAAATTAAAACATACAAAGTAATGTCCCCTAACCCCTTAATCACCATAGCGGTTATTAACCGCTACAGCCATGAAGGGGTTAACCCACCCTCACCCACCACTCGGGACGCCTACTGTACATACCCTCCCACTCTAACCCCCCACCCCGTGAGGCCTAACCACCCTCAACACTCACCCACTAACTACCCACAAGGGAGGCCTACCCACATACAGTACCATTGGGGAACCCCCACCCCCAGTCCCCGCAATCAAAACAATGCACAGCCCCACAATAAACAGCATTCTATTTATTAAATACATTAAACACCCCCTGTGCCCCCCCCCATAAAAAAAAGATTTATTCTTCTACATTCAGGGTCCATAACGCAGCCCCACGCTAGTCCCCGGTGGGCTGGCAGGGCACCTGGACAGACCTATAGTTTACCAGCAGCATTCCACAGGTTCTGGAGGCCTGCTGGTGGATCCTGCCAGCACCATGGCCCTCAGGTGGTCTCCTTGGGTCACCGTGGGCCACAATTGGGTCCCCACGGTAGGCCCAAGGATGTCTGGGAGCCCCGGGTCAAACCCACAGGTGTCTGCGGGGCCTCGGGTTGTTCCCATGGGGGTCTGGGGAACTCACGGGTGCTCACTACGGGTCCGCGGTGCCCCCACAGAAGTGGGACCACACATCATCATCCCTGCACCTACGGGTCGGAGGTGCCCCCACAGAAGTGGGACCACACATCGTCATGCCCGCAGACTACGGGTCGGAGGTGCCCCCACAGAAGTGGGACCACACATCGTCATCCCTGCATGTGTCACCCGTGGAACCACCAGCCTGCTACCCTTTAGGATACCCGAGGATACCCACAGGTGGTCTCCATAGGCCCCACGCAAAACCACGGAATCAAACCCTTAATGTAAAAAAAATAAACCTGGCCTATACATTCAATACATACACCTTCCCCCCCAACACCTACAGTACAATAATGTGCAAAATAACTATTATCCAGATATGGATAATAGATTAATTGCCCATTATTAAAAACATTATCTAGCATATACAAATAAATAAAGTACTACTGACCTCATCAATACGAAGTGTCCGTTGCCAGCAAAATCCTTGTCTTGTCCACAACATACATAGCAAATACAAAGCCAATACATTGCAATTACATTCAGATATCAATTAACTCCTTAAACACATTATCAGATAATAAGCGCAAAGGTGATTAAGGGGTTAAGCCACACAGGCCCGATACCCACCCTTCACCCATGAATCATGCATATCATGCAACTATATATATATATACTGTGTATATATATACAGAGAGACAGTTAGAGAGATATATATACACACCCATGATAAACCACGTTATACACACCCATGATAAACCAATATACAGTACAAATAAATGTAGAAGGGTTATCAAAAGCATACTGCCCTACAACCAAGTAAACAAAAATCAAAAGCCAATACATTGCAATTACATTCAGATATCAATTAACCCCTTAAACACCTTATCAGATAATAACCGCAAAGGTGATTAAGGGGTTAAGCCAAACAGGCCCGATACCCACCCTCACCCATGAATTTATACTGTGGCTTCATCATGCAACTATATATATATATACTGTATATACATTTACAGAGAGACAGAGAGAAAGAGAGAGATATATATATATACAGTATATATATATATATATATATATATATATATATATATATATATATATATATATATATATATATATATATATATATATATATATATATATACACACACGTTATATACACACCCATGATAAACCAATATACAGTACAAATAAATGTAGAAGGGTTATCAAAAGCACTGTCCTACAACCAAACACTTCTCCATACATACACACTAAATTAAAATCAATTTCCTTTAATATTCATAACTGATCTCTCAATCTAAATCATCACTAAACCTCTGAAAAGCCATTAAACAACTTACATTCCAATATAAATTATGCCTAAATATCTATGCACCATATACATTCTGCAAGTAAACAAAACTCAATTAGCAATCATTGTTTACATCCCTAAACAATTCACACTACAGTAGATCCCGAACAATAAAACCATTAACATATTCACGCCTACAGCAGAACAATTAAGCCTTTGAAAAAATATAAGTACCGACAAAAATACAACCTTTACAAACCAAGCCTATCCCTGACCTTCCTCAAACACACAATACAATACCAAGGAATACATCTATCTAATTTTAAAATAATTTAAACTCACAATAAAGCATACAGTAGAAGCATTCAGTACACAAAATAATTTAAAACACATCTAATCCAGCTTTTAAAAAAACATACATACATACAGTGGCAAGAAATGATATACCACAAAAAAATAAAAAATAAACATGTTTGTTAAAAAACCTTTTGAAAATATTAACAAGTTAAATAAAATACATTTCTTTACTGTAGTTCACTTACCATTACTTGCCCCCACCGACTCCCGTTGCGCAGCTTACTCACGAACCAATCCACGATCAGGAACCCATAAAATAATAAACCAGAAAATAATAAACATTAAACTAAAAATCCAAACCAATCCACGGGTCTTCTAGTTGTAATCCATCTTCATCTGTGTTCTTCTTTCTTCTATCTCCTTCCAGCGGGGTGGGGTGGGGTCTTCTCCCCGTCTGCGGCCACGCCCTGGTCTTCTTTCTTTCCCGGAGGTCCTTCCTCCGCGGCGTCCGGCTTCAGAATGAGATGACATAGGCTTTTAAAGGCCTATGACGTCACATTTTGCATCATGGTTCCCACGGTCCTGATTGGACCGTGAAAACCATGTGTTTTGGCCGACAAAAAAAAATGATGACATAAAATGATCACATGGTATGGTAGCCAATCAGAGCGTGGGAACTCCATCCCTACTCTGATTGGCTACCATACCATGTGAGGGCGGCCATGTGCCTTTTCATGACGTCATCTTAAAGGCAATTGAAGCAAAGCCATTCTGATTGGCTGTGCTTTCATTCCCTGTAAGTGACGTCATCATTTTTTTTTTGTCGGCCAAAAGTACAAATTCATGGGTGAGGGTGGGTATCGGGCCTGTGTGGCTTAACCCCTTAATCACCTTTGCGGTTATTATCTGAAAAGGTGTTTAAGGGGTTAATTGATATCTGAATGTAATTGCAATGTATTGGCTTTTGATTTTTGTTTACTTGGTTGTAGGGCAGTATGCTTTTGATAACCCTTCTACATTTATTTGTACTGTATATTGGTTTATCATGGGTGTGTATATATACATATATATATATATATATATATATATATATATATATATATATATATATATATATACTGTATATATCTCTCTTTCTGTCTCTCTGTATATATATATACACAGTATATATATATATATATAGTTGCATGATGAAGCCACAGTACAAATTCATGGGTGAAGGGTGGGTATCGGGCCTGTGTGGCTTAACCCCTTAATCACCTTTGCGGTTATTATCTGAAAAGGTGTTTAAGGGGTTAATTGATATCTGAATGTAATTGCAATGTATTGGCTTTTGATTTTTGTTTACTTGGTTGTAGGGCAGTATGCTTTTGATAACCCTTCTACATTTATTTGTACTGTATATTGGTTTATCATGGGTGTGTATATATACATATATATATATATATATATATATATATATATATATATATATATATATATATATATATATATATATATATATATATATATATATATATATATACTGTATATATCTCTCTTTCTGTCTCTCTGTATATATATATACACAGTATATATATATATATAGTTGCATGATGAAGCCACAGTACAAATTCATGGGTGAAGGGTGGGTATCGGGCCTGTGTGGCTTAACCCCTTAATCACCTTTGCGCTTATTATCTGATAAGGTGTTTAAGGGGTTAATTGATATCTGAATGTAATTGCAATGTATTGGCTTTGTATTTGCTATGTATGTTGTGGACAAGACAAGGATTTTTCTGGCAACGGACACTTCGTATTGATGAGGTCAGTAGTACTTTATTTATTTGTATATGCTAGTTAATGTTTTTAATAATGGGCAATTAATCTATTATCCATATCTGGATAATAGTTATTTTGCACATTATTGTACTGTAGGTGTTGGGGGGGAGGGTGTATGTATTGAATGTATAGGCCAGGTTTATTTTTTTTACATTCAGGGTTTGATTCCGTGGTTTTGCGTGGGGCCTATGGAGACCACCTGTGGGTATCCTCGGGTATCCTAAAGGGTAGCAGGCTGGTGGTTCCACGGGTGACACATGCGGGGATGACGATGTGTGGTCCCACTTCTGTGGGGGCACCTCCGACCCGTAGGTGTGGGGATGATGATGTGTGGTCCCACTTCTGTGGGGGCACCGCGGACCCGTAGTGAGCACCCGTGTGTTCCCCAGACCCCCATGGGAACCACCCGAGGCCCCGCAGACACCTGTGGGTTTGACCCGGGGCTCCCAGACATCCTTGGGCCTACCGTGGGGACCCAATTGTGGCCCACGGTGACCCAAGGAGACCACCTGAGGGCCATGGTGCTGGCAGGATCCACCAGCAGGCCTCCAGAACCTGTGGAATGCTGCTGGTAAACTGTAGGTCTGTCCAGGTGCCCTGCCAGCCCACCGGGGACTAGCGTGGGACTGCGTTATGAACCCTGAATGTAAAAGGATAAATCTTGTATTTATGGGGGGGCACAGGGGGTGGGTAATGTATTTAATAAATATAATGCTGTTTATTGTGGGTTATTGTACTGTTTTTATTGTGGGTACTGGGGGTGGGGTGTTTCCCCAACGGTATGTGTGTAGGCCTCCCTTGTGGGTACTGACTGGGTGGTTAGGCCTCACGGGGGGGGTTAGTGTGGGAGGGTATGTAGGCATCCCGAGTGGTTGGTGAGGGTGGGTTAACCACTTCATGACTGTAGCGGTTAATAACCGCTATGGTGATTAAGGGGTTAGGGGACATTACTTTGTATGTTTTAATTTTTGTGTCTGTTTTGCAGAAGCGGAGGGGCCATGGCCAGGATGGGGGGGGTAACGGTATGTGGGTAGGGGGTGAGGGTGGTTAGAAATGCAGGGAGGGAGATTTACTGGTAACAGAAACATCTCTCTGCCTTCAGTGTAATCTGTTTAAAGCCCCCTCCCCCCTAATGTGTGTTTCTGTAAAATCTCTCTCCCTTCAGTGTAATCTGTTTAACAGAAACATTAGGGGGGAGGGGGCTTTAGGCCTTTACATCTCTCTCCCTTCAGTGTAATCTGTTTAACAGAAACATTAGGGGGGAGGGGGCTTTAGGCCTTTACATCTCTCTCCCTTCAGTGTAATCTGTTTAACAGAAACATTAGGGGGGAGGGGGCTTTAGGCCTTTACATCTCTCTCCCTTCAGTGTAATCTGTTTAACAGAAACATTAGGGGGGAGGGGGCTTTAAACAGATTACACTGAAGGCAGGGAGATACAGGAATGTACAGTACTGTATTGTTCATCATGTATATTGCAATGCTGTGTATAAAGTATAAGTTTTTTTTACAATTACAGTAGATAGATGTAATCCTTGGTATTGTAAGGGTTAGCTTTGGTTTTAAATTGTGTTTTCTGGTTGGTACTTACATTATATATTGATTTTGGTTTACTTGATTGGTTAAAATAGTTGTCTTGTTTGGAAGTGTTTATATTTACTGGTAGAGTAGCTTGCAATTATATTGTTAACATTCATTTGCAGAATGTATATGGTGCATAGATTTTATGCATCATTTATACAATGTAAATGCAATGTACTGTGTGGATTGGAATGTTATGTTTTATATTGTAAAATCAGTTAGGATTATTAAATGGATTATTATTATTATTGTCTGTATAGAGAAGCGTTATCTGTAGGACAGTATGATTTTGATAACCATTCTACATGTATTTGTATATTGGTTCATCATGTGTGTATATATATACTGTATACTGTATATATCTATATATATCTATATATATATATATATATATATATATATATATATATATATATATATATATATATATATATATATATATATATATTTATATATATATATATATATATATAGAGAGATATATAGATATATAGATATATACAGTATACAGTATATATACACACATGTTGAACCAATATACAAATACATGTAGAATGGTTATCAAAAAAAATAAATATATATATATATATATATATATATATATATATATATATATATATATGTGTATACAGTTTTTATATATGTGTATATGTGTATAAAATATATATATATATATATATATATATATATATATATATATATATATATATATATGTGTATACAGTGTATATAAATACACAGTATACTGCTGCGGCCGAGTTTATTCGAGCATTTACCCGTTCTCGGCCGCAGCAGTAACCTGGCGCACGCCGGAGGGTGCCGGGCGTGCGCCGAAGCAGCGGAGGAGTGCCCTCCGATCGGGGCGCTCTCCCTCCCGGGTCCCCCGGAACCCCCTGCCGCCGTCCCCCACATCGCGGGACACCAGGGCTCCCTCGGGGAGCCCTGGACGCGCGTGCAGGGGGCGCAGGCTCCCGATGACGTGTGACCGCGCATCGGTGATGCGCGGCACGCTGAGGGAGTGCGGCTAGCACGCCGGGGCATCCCCCGGCTTGCGGTGCTAGCCGTGCTGCAATAAAGTGTGTCGGTAGTGTATACTGTATATGTATAGGGATTGTTATTATATATATATATATATATATATATATATATATATATTATATATATACTGTATATATATCCAGAATATATATACAGTATATATTTATTTCTCTTCATGTATTTATTTATTTATTTAGATTTATTTATTAATTGTGGAGCTGCTGTGTGTGTGTATTTTTTTTATTGTGGGTAGCGGGGGTGGGTGAATGGGGTATTAGCCCCAACGGTGCTTGTTTAGGGCTTGCGGGGGGGTAGCGGGAGGGCTTAACCCCTTCATGACCGTAGCGGTATTAACTGCTACGTCGTGAATGGGTTAAGTGCACCCGCAACCCCCCCGCAAGTCCTAAACTCACACCAAGGGCCAAATACCCCCCTCACCCATCCCCACTACACACAATAAAGCGGGCACGGTGGGTAAACCCCTTCATTGCCCTAGGGGCTATACGCTATGGCAATGAAGCAGCATTTCTGTACTTTTAATAATATTGTGCAGGAGCAGGGGGTCCCCTGAGTTTAGATTTCTGGCTCAGGGAACCCCCTGCTCACTGTACAATATTATTAAAAATACAGAAATGCTGCTTCTTTACCATAGCACATAGCCGCTAAGGTAAAGAACGAGTGTTTATTTACTGTATATACTGTATGTGTTTTATTTATACTGTACATGTGCAGAGGGTCTCCAGAGCAGAACCGCACTGGTTTCAGGTCTGGGGACCCCCTGCTCCCCGAGATACAGGCCCCTTTAGGGGGTGCCGGTATCCCTCTGCTCTGCTTGGTTTACAGGCCGCGATCACGTGGTCGGGCCCTTTAAACCAAGCAGAGGAATACCGGCACCACTTAAAGGGGGCTGTATCTCGGGGAGCAGGGGGTCCACAGACCTGAAACCAATGCGGTTCAGCTCCAGAGACCCCCTGCACATCTACACTATCAATAAAAATGTATTTCAAATGTATTTATTGTCATTTATTTATTTATTTAGATTTATTTATTTATTTTTTGGCGGCTGCTGTGTGTGTGTATTTTTTTTATTGTGGGTAGCGGGGGTGGATGAATGGGGTATTAGCCCCAACAGTGCTTGTTTAGGGCTTGCGGGGGGGTAGCGGGAGTGCTTAACCCCTTCATGACCGTAGCAGTATTAACTGCTACAGTCGTGAAGGGGTTAAGTGCACCCGCAACCCCCCCGCAAGTCCTAAACTCACACCAAGGGCCAAATACCCCCCTCACCCATCCCCACTACACACAATAAAGCGGGCACGGTGGGTTAACCCCTTCATTGCCTTAGAGGCTATACGCTATGACAATGAAGCAGCATTTCTGTACTTTTAATAATATTGTGCAGGAGCAGGGGGTCCCCTGAGTTTAGATTTCTGGCTCAGGGAACCCCCTGCTCACTGTACAATATTATTAAAAATACAGAAATGCTGCTTCTTTACCATAGCGCATAGCCGCTAAGGTAAAGAACGAGTGTTTATTTACTGTATATACTGTATGTGTTTTATTTATACTGTACATGTGCAGAGGGTCTCCAGAGCAGAACCGCACTGGTTTCAGGTCTGGGGACCCCCTGCTCCCCGAGATACAGGCCCCTTTAGGGGGTGCCGGTATCCCTCTGCTCTGCTTGGTTTACAGGCCGCGATCACGTGGTCGGGCCCTTTAAACCAAGCAGAGGGATACCGGCACCCCTTAAAGGGGGCTGTATCTCGGGGAGCAGGGGGTCCCAAGACCTGAAACCAACGTAGTTCAACTCCGGAGACCCCCTGCACATCTACACTATCAATAAAAATGTATTTCAAATGTATTTATTGTCATTTCTTTATTTATTTATTTAGATTTATTTATTTATTTTTTGGCGGCTGCTGTGTGTGTGTATTTTTTTTATTGTGGGTAGCGGGGGTGGGTGAATGGGGTATTAGCCCCAACGCTGCCTGTTTAGGGCTTGCGGGGGGTAGCGGGAGGGCTTAACCCCTTCATGACCGTAGCAGTATTAACTGCTACGGTCGTGAAGGGGTTAAGTGCACCCGCAACCCCCCCGCAAGTCCTAAACTCACACCAAGGGCCAAATACCCCCTCACCCATCCCCACTACACACAATAAAGCGGGCATGGTGGGTTAACCCCTTCATTGCCTTAGCGGCTATCCGCTATGGTAATGAAGCAGCATTTCTGTATTTTTAATAATATTGAGCAGGAGCAGGGGGGGTCCCTGAGCATTAATTTCTGGCTCAGGGAACCCCCTGCTCACTGTACAATATTATTAAAATACAGAAATTCTGCTTCTTTACCATAGCACATAGCCGCTAAGGTAAAGAACGAGTGACCAGCTCCCGAGACCCCCTGCACATCTACACTATAAATAAAAATGTATTTAAAATAATTTTTAATGTGTCGCTGTTTGCGCAGAGAGAGCAGCGGATCTCTCTCTGCTGCAAACACATCACGCCCCCAGTATGTGCTTATACAGTACTATATGTGTACAGTACTGTATGTTAGAGGTTATAGGGGCTGTTGTTATACAGTATATATATATACAGTATATATACTGTATTACAATTCACTATAGGGGACGGCTTCAAGAGAACAGCTCGCAAGCGCCCTCATGTGTTTTTACACGGCATTGCAGTATTGTAGCTAGCCGGAATAAAATGCTTCAATCCCTGCCGGGAAAATAACGCAATGCACTCGGGCAGAAAACAGTCACAAACCTCAATACACCCGAGTATACCCGAATTCGCGGGACTAGCCGAGCTCAAATAAATTGTGTCGCCAGTGTATATTGGTTAATCATGTGTATATGTGTATATGTGTGTATATATATGTATATATTTTATATATATATTCAGTGGTCGACAAATCGCCCAAAAATCGCTGAACATAAAAATCTACTCGCCACCTAGTCCCATCCCGCTTTGAAAAATAAATAAATTGAATAAATTCCTAGTAAGAACAACATTCGTTTTTGACATAAGTTTATTTATTGTATTACATTATACTACAATTAGTCCTGGTTACGCTTGTGTTTATGTGTGTTTATGTGTGTGTAAATGTCGGATTTACAAAAAAAGGCCAGATGTGAATGACTAGTTTCCTGCACCCCTTATCCAGTGTCTGGATGCCCCCGCTTCACAATATCTAAAGCAGCAATCCCACCTGGGATCTTAACCTGATTCTCAGTCCTTCAATGTCGAGGTACCTCATTCCCGCAATGTTATAAGTTGGAGGGGAGGCATTCCCTACCTGTCTTCTGGGTTAGGGGAGATTCCGATGTCTCCCGTCTGAAGCTTGAGAGTCAGATCTGACTGACTGAGGGGGGTGACTGACTGAAAGGTGGTGTGACTGACTTACTGGGTGGGTGACTGACTGACTGGGGGGGGTAAATGAATGGGGGGGGTGACTGACCAGCATTGAGGGGGTTGACTGACTGGGGGGTATGACTGACTGGGTGGGTGGGGGTGACTGACTGAGCTAATGGTTGTGGAGGGGGTGACTGATTGGGGGGGGTACCTCTGGTGTCACACCTCTCTCTCCCAGTCTCTCTCTCTCTCTCTCTCTCTCTCCGACCAGCACCACCACGTTCCCCCCCGTGCCCATGTCCCGCTCTGTGGTACCGGGTGTAAGCAGGGACGTGAGGGGACATCCCCGCTCCTATCTCCTGCCGTGCGGCCTGACACAGGGACCGGGGGGAAGCGGGGACCTGAGCTGACATCCCCGCTCCCATCTCCCGCCCCACGGGAAGACACGGGGACCGGGGGGGAGGGAAGCGGGGGGCTGGGGGGGGGACAGCCTTTGCCTGAAGAAGTTTACTTTGTTAAACGAAACGCGTCGCGACTGTTGTGGCTGGCGGTTTTACTACCCACCACCAGTACACACTCAAGTGTACCGTTCCTGCTTATTTCCGATCGTTTCTATGCTATCAAAAACGGACAGGCATCCTAAGGACACCTATTGAAGGCCCCGGTTCCTGCACATGTGTGCTACACTCTGCACCACGCTACCACACGTGGAGGACAGGAGAGTGAACAGAGACAGCCCCAGCGCGCGGGTCTGATCTCTCAGAACTGAGATTACCCTTCATACTTCCTATGTGATGCCCTACTCCTGTGATAGACACCAGAATCGGGGATTATTAAAGAAATTTTATATGTAAGTTACTAATTTTATTATTTGTTGCTAATACAATATCTATCTCTCATCTTGGTGCGCTTTTGTGTTTTTTCTTGTTTTGCTGATATTGGTATCACCATCGGGGTTCCGGTGGAGACCACATTTGGAGGTGGGGGAGACACCTCATAAACACAGAAGCAGCAAGAGAACTGAGAGGGACCAACACTCCAAGTTTAAAGAGCCAGAGCGCGGACTGAACTTTTCGTTCTTCTGGAAGGGGCTTTGATTTTCTTCCAAGCCGCTGCTACGCAGCATCTGGCGGCCGTTAGTATCGCTGCTGTGAGTCTAGCTATAGGGGTGGGAAGGTCGTCGACTGGTTTTCCCAGCACGTAGGTCAGGGGGTCCAGGGGTATTTCTACATCCAGGGTCTCGGTCAGGAGGCCCTGGATCCGGGTCCAGAATTTTTGGATCTCCGGGCATGTCCACCAAATGTGGGGCATGTCCCCCCTTTGACCACATCCCCTCCAGCATTCGTCGGGGGTGCCTCGGTAGATTTGGCTCAGTCTACTCGGGGTCAGGTACCAGTGAAATAATATTTTGTAGATATGTTCTTTTGTGACGGAACAAATTGATGTTTTGGTAGCTGCCTTCCAGATATCCTCCCAGTCCTCAAGGTCTATGTTGGTGTTTAGGTCTTCGGTCCACCTTTACATATATAAATGGTTAGGGGGGGGCTGGGCCGCCTCTAGTGTTTTGTATATCTCCGAGATGAGGCCCCTTTGGTACTCGCCTCTGAGGCAAAGGGTCTCAAATCTGGAGCGCGGTGGGAATTTTAGGCTAGGGGATTGGGTTCTCAGAAAGTGCCGAATCTGTAGGTATTGGAATATAGGGAGATCAGGGGACGTTAGTTTGATTCGCAGTTCCCGGAGGGGCATGACCTCATCGTTTTCCAGTAAGTCCACAACCATGTTGATGTTTAGGCCTTGAAATTGGCTGAATTGGGGTCGGGAACAGCCGGGCGGGAAATCCGGGTTCCCGAATAAGGGGGTCAATTGAGAGGGGGTTGAAGCTAGGCCATATTTTCCTTTGGTTTTTAACCATGTCGACCACGTGCATCTCATCGCCCCGAGGCTGAGTCTCAGGGGCTTCTTACTATTGTGGGCTTGGGTCCATAGTAGGGCTGAGAGGGGGGCCGGGGACGTGTGGTGCATCTCTATCTCTAACCAGCAATTAGAGGCCGGGGGGTTGTTCCAAACCACCGCCTGCCTCAGCTGGGCTGACTGGTAGTATCGGACTAAATCCGGCGCCCCCAGACCCCCTCTCGTCCTTGACGCCAAAAGTACCGACCGTGGGACACTGGCTCTCCGTTGTTGCCAGATGAAACGCAGAATATGAGTCTGGATATTCCTCAGTTCTGCTAGTAGAACGGGGACAGGGAGGGTCTGAAAATAGTAGAGCAAACGGGGAAGGATATTCATTTTGGTGGATACTATTCTGCCGAACCAGGAGATCTGGTGGGTTTGCCAGGTCTCAAGATCTCTTATGATCTGACGGAAGAGGGGAGGGTAGTTGGTTTGGTATAGTGAGCCATGTGAGCTCACTATTTTAATCCCTAGATACTTGATATGGGAACTATTCCATTTATATTTAAATTTCTTTTGTAGGGTTGTCCATATGGGATTCGGTAGTGAGATATTGAGGGCCTCTGACTTGTCTGTGTTGACTTTATAGTCTGAAAGTCGGCCAAATTGGTCTAGGAGTTTTTCTAGGTTGGGGAGGGAGGTGAGGGGATCTGATAGGGTAAGAATAATGTCATCGGCGAACAGGGAGATTTTATATTTTCTGTCTCCGACTAGGATTCCTTTTACAGTGGGTTCAGTTCTGATTTGGGCGGCTAGGGGCTCTATGGACAGGGCGAAAAGTAAAGGGGAAAGGGGGTAGCCTTGTCTGGTGCCGTTTTGGATTTTTATTGGATTGAAGCGGCCACCCGGGAGTTTTAGCAGGGCCGTTGGGTTAGTATAGAGGGCTCGGACCCCATCAAGGAATGGGCCGGAGAAGCCGAATGGGCGCATCGTCTGGTCAAGGAAGGACCATCTGATGCGGTCAAAGGCCTTCTCCGCGGCGAGGCTGAGTTTCAGGGCCTGGGAATATTTGAGGTGCACGTGGTCTATAATATCAGTAATTTTGCGGGTGTTGTCAGAGGCCTGTCTTCCTGACACAAATCCCACCTGGTCTATATGAATTAGCATTGGGAGAATAGGGTTCAGCCTGTTTGCTAGAATTTTACTGAAAAGCTTGAGGTCAGTGTTTAACAAGGATATTGGGCGGTAGCTGCCGCATTGAAGTGGGTCTCTGCCCTCTTTATGTATAATGGCCAGATTGGCTGCTGACATAGTGCCTGGAATCTGTTCTCCCTGTAGGAAGGAGTTGTACATTTCTAGAAGGTGGGGGGAAAGGGAGACTGCTAATTTTTTATAGTAACCGTTGGAGAATCCATCCGGTCCGGGTGTCTTGGCTATTTTCAGTGAGGATATTGCATTATCTAGTTCTTCTTGGGTTATTTTCTGATTTAAGAACTCGAGTTCTTCTTGTGTGAGGGACGGGAGGTTGCATTGGGTTAGATAGTCGGAGGTGCTCTTAGTGTTATCGTATGGCTGGCTAGTGGGGTGGAGGTTGTAGAGGTCCGTGTAGAACTCTGCAAACTCGCGCGCGATGTCTTTCTTGTTATATGAGATTTGACCGCTTTTGGTTCTGATCTTTGTGATCTGGGCCTTTGTCTTAATGCCTCTTAGTTTGGAGGCCAGAAGTTTGTCCGCTTTGTTACCCCTATCGTAGAACCGCTGTTTGGTCCATTTCAGGGCTCTCTCTACCTCGTCAAGTTGGAGCATTTTTAGATCGGATCTTGTCTTCTCAAGGGTTCTAAACACCTTTTTCGATAGGGATTGTTTGTGTAAGCGCTCTAGCGCTAAGATTTTTTCAGTAAGTTCTTTCTGGGCTTTTTGCTTTAGTTTTTTCTTATAGGAGGCTAGGGATATGTGTTCCCCTCTAATGGTGGCTTTGTGCGCTTCCCAGAGCATTGCTGCTGCGGGGACCGAGCCTTTGTTTAGTTGGAAAAAGGTGTGTAGTTTTTGCTTAATCGTCTTTACCACTTGTGGGTCGTTGAGAAGCGAGTCGCTAAGTTTCCAATTATATGCTGATGATTTGACGAAAGGCAGAGAGAGGGTGAGTGCGATAGGGGCATGGTCGGACCACGTTATTGGGCCTATGTCGGAGTGGGAGGATGCCTGGAGTACATTGTTGGTGCCTAGAAAATAATCGATCCGTGAGTAAGACTGATGGGGGGCTGAGTAGAAGGAGTAGTCTCTCTGGCCCACGTGCTGGGTCCGCCAGATGTCTGTCAACGTATATTCTCTAAGGATATCTTGGAATTTTTGGGCTTTTTTCTGTAGTTGGGTGGAGTATGGGGCCGCAGTTTGACCCGATCTATCTTGGTCTGGGTTTAGAACCATATTTACGTCATCGACGAGGAGAAGGGAGGAGCGTGTCAGTTGGTCAAGGGTACTAAGAAGGTTCTGGAGGAATTGGGTTTGGTTTGCGTTTGGGGCGTAGATGTTAAGGATGGCTATGGGGGAGCCTGATAGCGTGCCTTTGAGGAGTATATACCATCCCTCTGGGTCTTTAGTTACTTGTGTTTGGGCAAATGGGGTATTGGGCCTCATACAGTAAGCGACAATTATGTGAAATCGGCAAGCTTACCGATTAGTCATGTTATTGGCGATTTTCCCTCTCCGTATGCAGTAAGTGCCGAATGTCTTCAAAATGAAACCGAAAACAAATCCGCCCACTCTCACGATGATTTGCCGATCACACAAAGGTGTATCGGCGTGCGTGGCGGGGTGCTGTTAGGTTGGCCAATCAAAAATCTTGCTGAATCAGGCGAAGCAAGCATGTATTGGATAGCGCGCCATATTTAAAGGCAACGTGTACTGTTAATCATTCTCTGTGTTGTTGGGAGTGAGAGAGAGAGAGACGCACAGAGCTGGGCGATTTAATATTTGCATATTGACTGAGAGACTTGTTGTGTATTGTGAGAGCTTTGTCCTTTGTTGTTTTGTTTACATCTTTGTCTTGTTTTCTATGTGGAAGTGTTTCGTGTGATTGGCTGTACATTTCTTTTCAGTTTTTTGTGAGTGCTGTAAGTATGCCCGCAAAGCGTGGGAAGAGTGATGCTGGTGGGAGTGGTAGTGCTACTCGTGTGAGTATGCGTCAGAGTGAACGTACTGTTCAGGGGAGTGATGTTGCTAGGAGTGCGAGTGCTGTTGCTAGGAGTGCGAGTGCTGTTGCTGGGAGTGGGAGTGCTGTTGCTGCGAGTGGTGTTGCTGGGAGTGTGAGTGCTGTTGCTGGGAGTGTGAGTGCTGTTGCTGGGAGTGGGAGTGCTGTTGCTGGGAGTGGGAGTGCTGGTGCTAGGAGTGCGAGTGCTGTTGGTGAGAGTGGGAGTGCTGCTGGTGGCTCAGTTGCTGATGGGGTGTCTGGTGGTGGCGTGCTTGCTGGTGACCAGCTTTTGGAGTCTCTTCCATTGGAACAAGGAGAGTCCAGTCAGCAGCAGCCAAGCTCTGAGCCTAAACCTGCTCGGAAGAAACGTGTGGAGAAGCCACGTAATCCTCGCTTCAATGACCAGGAAAATAGGGCTCTTGTCACTGGGATTCTGGAGCACTATGACAGTCTCTATGGACATTTAGTAGGTAAGTGTACCTTTCCATTTATTCTTCAAATACATGTGATCCTAGGTCATGTGATTTTTGTTCATATGCAAATATGGGTACAGAATATCTGTCTATGTTAATTATTGTGGAAACACAGCTTTTTATCATGCGTTACAAGGACAACTAAACACAGGCGTTCAATTTCCGATAACTGCATACAATATAAATGCAAGCTTGCTTACATGTCTAGGTTTAGTAGTGAATGCTCATGTGCTTCACATATTACACCTAAAACAGCATGTTTGCTATCTCTTGGAACAGCTAGCAGTGTAGGAAACTGGTGCTTCTATTATTATGAATTAACATCATATATTTTGTTTCTATTTCAAGCGCGGACAAGTTCATCAAGCAAAAAAGAAATGTGGGACACAATAATAATTGGTGTCAATGCGTGTGGGAATCGTGTCAGGGACAAGGGGAATTGTCGCAAAAGATTTGACGATATTCGGTCAAAATTGAAAAAGAAAATACAAGACCAACGCGTGCATGCTTCTGGCACTGGAGGTGGCCCGACACCACAACGTCTGATATTAACTCCATTGGAGGAGCTGCTTCGGGGGAAATTACTTCCCGTCGTTGTGGAGGGCTTGGCCGGTGACCGGGACATTGGAATTTATCCCTCACAATTTCCACCAGGTGAGAAATATTACTGTACTAGGCGTGTCGTTGCTTACAGTTATTTTACATATTTCCGCTGCTTTTTATACTGTCTTCACAATATAAGCATACCTGCATCTATATATGTATATGTCTGATTCTGTATACACTGGCGACACACTTTATTCGAGCTTGGCTAGTCCCATGAATTCGGGTATACCCGGGTGTATTGAGGTTTGTGACTGTTTTCTGCCCGAGTGCATTGGGTTATTTTCCAGGCAGGGATTGAAGCATTTTATTCCCCCTGGCTGCAATACTGCACAGTATATATATATATACTGCATTACAATTCATGAATTTATGCCATCTCGTAGACACGCGAAGCATTGCAGCCTATTAAATCCTAATCATTATCATTTAACAGATCAGCCGCCCGTCAGCCAGGCATGAACCCAGGCTGGGAAGGCAAACGCAACGGGGCTTGTCAGAGGTGAGGAGTGGCGCATTCCAGGTATCTGCCAGGTACATGGTGTATGTGGGGTGTTTAACCAAAAATGGCGCTCATATACATTTACAATAGACAGTGATATAATCAATAAAATAGTGATAAAGTGATACTTAAACAAACACAATGGTTGATTGCAGCTGTGACCTGGTGTAGGATTTCTTTCTCAATCCTCGTTTGTAGAAGTGGCAAGTGGATCATCAGGAAGCGCATACCATGTGGGAACACATAAAAAATGCTTATGGTGCAATATTGTGCAAACAATGTTGAAAAAAATAGTCTAGCCCAAAAATGTATACACAGAATACTCACAAACGTGAGGTAGGATACAGACACATAAAGGTATCTTTACGAACTGGTGTCAGTCTATCAAGTGTGTTGTTGCCAGAGGAGTGTGGTTCTCAGCTGACCTTAAGGTAGGAAAACACTGGACATAGCGTAGACTGTATGACAATTTAATAAATGAAGTAGTTATATTCCAATCTACTCACATGGTGCAAGATAAAAAACAGCATTTTAGATCTCAATGATCTCTGCAAATTTCGCTCTGTGCTGCCACCGGATGGAATCTCTCTCTCGGATTTTTCTCCTTCTCTGCTGTGCGTGTCACGGGTGCGTGTCAGCGACCGGAGGTGACGTCATCAGCATCCGAGGCTTCCGGTGGGTAGAGACAGCGTCACTCTACGCGTTTCACCTATCCTAGGCGTCCTCAGGAGTGACGTTGTGAGCAGTGTAGCTAGTATATATACACCCTCTAATTGGCATTAAATTAATTAACTGAAAAAAGCTGGTAGACACTTTACAATGGCTCAGATAACTTCTCTGATGTATAGCTTGAGTGATTGAACACGCGATCATGCAGGGCAGTCAGATAGACTTTAATGCTGAATGCCTATCCGTTTATATATTGGGCAAATGTGTTCTGCAGATCGCGATCGCACAAAAACCCTTGCCATATCTGATTTATGCATAAACATTATATAATACCAGGATATGTAAACTGGCCAAGTCGTATATATAAGCATGAACAATTATGTAACACATGAGCATGATGTCTAAAATACATCCTATCCAATTTAGTCAGATATATCTTAGTGATAATCTTTAAAGTAGTTAGTGCATAATAATGTTGGCATTAAAAATAGAGGTATTAAATTGCCACATGTGTTGGACAATACATGGGAAAATACACATTTTGGTTAACCTCTGTATCTGACATATGCAGAGTTCAAAAAACCTATAATAAAACAACTCAAACTAATCCTAATTTCTAGTGATCATATGATCTATCTTTAATGCAGTTGATCAAAAACATATAATATATAAAATATCCTGGGGGGGATAGATAGAAACAAATGGTTAACCATTATGCACTAACTACTTTAAAGATTATCACTAAGATATATCTGACTAAATTGGATAGGATATATTTTAGACATCATGCTCATGTGTTACATAATTGTTCATGCTTATATATACGACTTGGCCAGTTTACATATCCTGGTATTATATAATGTTTATGCATAAATCAGATATGGCAAGGGTTTTTGAGCGATCGCGATCTGCAGAACACATTTGCCCAATATATAAACGGATAGGCATTCAGCATTAAAGTCTATCTGACTGCCCTGCATGATCGCGTGTTCAATCACTCAAGCTACAGTATACATCAGAGAAGTTATCTGAGCCATTGTAAAGTGTCTACCAGCTTTTTTCAGTTAATTAATTTAATGCCAATTAGAGGGTGTATATATACTAGCTACACTGCTCACAACGTCACTCCTGAGGACGCCTAGGATAGGTGAAACGCGTAGAGTGACGCTGTCTCTACCCACCGGAAGCCTCGGATGCTGATGACGTCACCTCCGGTCGCTGACACGCACCCGTGACACGCACAGCAGAGAAGGAGAAAAATCCGAGAGAGAGATTCCATCCGGTGGCAGCACAGAGCGAAATTTGCAGAGATCATTGAGATCTAAAATGCTGTTTTTTATCTTGCACCATGTGAGTAGATTGGAATATAACTACTTCATTTATTAAATTGTCATACAGTCTACGCTATGTCCAGTGTTTTCCTACCCTAAGGTCAGCTGAGAACCACACTCCTCTGGCAACAACACACTTGACAGACTGACACCAGTTCGTAAAGATACCTTTATGTGTCTGTATCCTACCTCACGTTTGTGAGTATTCTGTGTATACATTTTTGGGCTAGACTATTTTTTTCAACATTGTTTGCACAATATTGCACCATAAGCATTTTTTATGTGTTCCCACATGGTATGCGCTTCCTGATCTGCCAGGTACATACTGGGTATTTGCTCGAATAAAGTGTGTCGGTGCAGTATATATATATCTCAAAATATACATATATGTTGTAGTCCTACTAAAAGCAGTAACTAATATAGCACGTGCCATTGCGTGGTCATTTACATGTGAATTCCTAAAATGCATTGCTGCAGTGGAAACAATTGATGGTGGGCGAAGATGGGGAACAACAGGGTAGTACACATGTGTAACACATGCTAATGAGAAATTATTACTAGCTACAGGTACAGAACATAAATATGTATAATATTAATGTGTATTTTATTTATTTTACTGCTACAAACACGACATTACTGCCTATTCTAAGCATGCATCGAATATATTGCATGCAACGGCCTACAAACATCACTTGCACTAACACATGTATAGTTGTTTATGAAAAGGTCCATTTTTGCTTTATGTCATATACAGACAGCATAATGAGGCACACGTAGCATATGTTATGTCATTGTGTTCATAACTTAAACACTGCAGACGACTATTTAGCTCCTCTACCATTGTGTTAAAGCAGCTGCAATGAATATGTCATCACAGCATACACGTCAACAGAAGGGGTGGGGTTCAGCACACACACAAATTACAGGGTCATCTTAGGGTCAACGTAGTACACACCATTTTCACTTGTTTGAAGTAATTGAAAGGTCTGGCTGATTAGGGTTTTTGGGGAAGGGAATACCGTTCTTACAACCTGACTAGCAAAACTGAAGTTAATCACACTCATTTGAAAGCTTAACTCTAGGTACTAAATGCCCCAACACGTCATTAGTTATCAAACCGTACGTCACACATTAGTTCACTCATATCTATAGTTGAACTGCTATCAACGACACATTATCACACACTGCATGTGTTGTCTTGTTGAGTGACAGCCACATTCAGGTGTGCCACATCTTCTATTAATGTACCACACATATCCTGTACCAAAAACAAAACTTTTTGCAATATGACCACCTTCATGATAACCATTGTGAATGTTCATCTCATGATAGTTATGTACATTATGATACTGATATGACTACACAACATATGATTTTTATGTACAAATTTAATCAATTTATCCTCACGCATTACTGCAGAAACATAGTATGTTGTATGTTAGGGAACTCAAAAGTTCTAAGTACACAGGCATGTACATTGTTATTACAACTATTTATGTTCACTTTCACACACATATTTTTCGGTTAAGGAACTGATGCTGTTAGGTACTCATAAATACAGAACATACAATAACTGTTTGTTCAATATTTACACATGTAAATGTCCAACTAATGTTATTGTTATATATAGTTGCCCCTGGAGGACATGTGTCACCTGAGACGGAACAAGTGTCTTCACCTTGGTCATGCAGCTCAACACACCTAGAAGGTGAGTGTATCAGTTGGTGGCCATATAATATGTGCACTTCTATATGTTATGTTGTCATGTTCATTATTTGTTTTGCACATGTTCTTTAAATAGGATTACTTAGTGTCAGTGAAAATGAAGTGTAAGGCAACATGTATTGTGTTAGTGATGTTAACTATCATGTAGGAGTTGTGAGTTTAGAGCAAGTTTTCATTCATTCATATTTCATACTGAGTCCAAACATTATTCGTAAGTCATGGTAGTTTTTAATGTGAGGTTATAAAACGTATGGAAACATGTTAGGTGTTACTTATGACACAGTATAATTACATAGTAACACAGCAGAGATTAACATGCCATTTAATAATGTGTACATTTATTTTTAGAACATGATGATGAAGATGATGATGATGCCGCCATAGACACAGAAATACAATCAAGTGAGCATGATGAGGTTCCCATTGAAACAGTTATACAGCCAAATCGTCCATCAACTAACACATACGATGCAATAGTAGCTTCTGAGGGAAAAAATGTTGAAGCAGAAAATCGTCGCCATTCTGATCTGATGACAGTGCTGGAAAGGATGATTTCACTGCAGGAAGAAACGATATCACAATTGGCACATCTCCACAGAGTCTTCATTGAAGTGCCTAAACAGTTGCAAAAAATCAACACCTCTTTCGAAGCATTAGTTGTTCAGCAAACCCAAGCGAATTACTTGAGAATGACTACAGTACCAAATTTCAACTTCAACACATCACAGGAAGGATCTTTACATGGTGCTCATTTTTCACCCCATGCATCTGATGTTCATTCCCCAGGTCGGGATGTTACCGGTCAAGTAGCAGAAAGTTCTGTGCATGTTCCTGACAACACCCTACTGCTGCCATCTGTAGAAATTCTGGAGCGGACACCTACAAAGGAGGCGGCAAAAACAAAGAAGCACAAGCAGTTACTACTGACCAATTTTTGGACACAAACAAAAAAAGCCACACATGAAACGGACCAACCATCACTTGTGCAGTGTCTACCAACTTGCTCACATGTGTCAGTGGGCACAAGCCCTGTCGGTGAGTCACTGGCCACAAGCCCTGTCCGTGAACAGTCACTGCCCACAAGCCCTGTCCGTGAACAGTCACTGGCCACAAGCCCTATCCGTGAACAGTCACTGCCCACAAGCCCCGTCCGTGAACAGTCACTGGCCACAAGCCCTGTCAGTGAGTCACTGCCCACAAGCCCTGTCGGTGAGTCACTGCCCACAAGCCCTGTCGGTGAGTCACTGCCCACAAGGCCTGTCGGTGAGTCACTGCCCACAAGGCCTGTCGGTGAACAGTCACTGGCCACAAGCCCTGCCCGTGAAGTGCCAGAGGCCACTCAAAGTGGCTCTGTTGTGCCTAAAGTTGTTGGTAAACGAAAAAGGAAAATCCAAGAGACAACAAGCAGGCCTGTTACTCGCTCTCAAAAGGAAAAAAAATAATAAATGTTATAATTCACTAAATATGTCTTTGGCCTTGTTTTGTTGACTTCAGATTATCTAATGAATATTGTATGTATGCTGAAGACCTGTTGTTTCCAAATTTTCAAGTATGTTCTTGTACACGTGAAGTTTTGGAAATGTTAACAGTCCTAATTAATGAATAGTGTTATTAATATTGATGTATTAATCATCTGTTCAGTAATGGTCCACCAGGAGCCAGTTGCTATGTTTAGAGAAGCTGCCATTGACTTACCTGCAAAACATTTTATTTTGGTGTGTTACTTGATGTAATCATTGCATGTTAATATTATTCACATGCAATTAAAAACACACATCTATTTAACTGCAAACATCTTTCTTGTCCGTGTACAGCAGGATTAAGTGTAAAACATTACTTACCTTCACCTTGCTTGCCCATTGTAATGTTGTCCTTTAATCATTTATGTGTTCTTGTTTCAAGAACATATCTGTGAATGTATAATAATATATATGAAGTATGTATGGATATATGTACACAGTGTGTGTGCGTATATATATATATATATATATATATATATGATTTGTACTATCTAAACTGGTATAGATGTATTTTCAGAAAACATACACTTCATGTTTCCTTGTGAAAACACAGTATTTTAATAATACAGGCCTAATGTTTGTGAACTTTGCTAACTGTGAGCCAATAACAGTATTGGCCTAAAACAAATGTTTATTACTTAATTCCCTCATGTTTATCACCATTTAAATAGGTTTCATACACTGGAGACACACTTTATTCGAGCTCGGCTAGTCCCACGAATTCGGGTATACCCGGGTGTATTGAGGTTTGTGACTGTTTTCTGCCCGAGTGCATTGAGTTATTTTCCAGGCAGGGATTGAAGCATTTTATTCCCGCTGGCTGCAATACTGCACAGTATATATATATATACTGCATTACAATTCATGAATTTATGCCATCTGGTAGACACGCGAAGCATTGCAGCCTATTAAATCCTAATCATTATCATTTAACAGATCAGCCGCCCATCAGCCAGGCATGAACCCAGGCTGGGAAGGCAAATGCAACGGGGCTTGTCAGAGGTGAGGAGCGGCGCATTCCAGGTATCTGCCAGGTACATACTGGGTATTTGCTCGAATAAAGTGTGTTGCTGCAGTACAAGGCCTACTTACTGCCATCAATATGTTCTGTGTACACCTGCATTACAGAGATATTATTGGTTGTAACACTACAGGCCTTCTAAATTTAAAAAAAACCTTGTTTGATGGTAAATCACATTTACCAGACAGGTCAATGCAATAGGCCATAACAATTTTTAAGCCTCTATTATTTTAACCTTTAAATAAATCACACCAATATAAAAATCCCTCTTTACATATAAACCCTTAAATATTGTAATATACACACACATTAAAAGTTTGGTTTTACTGACATTATATATATATATATATATATATATATATATATATATATATATATATATATATATATATATATATATATATATATATATATATATATATATATATATATATATATATATTTATGAGAGAGATATATATATATTTATCTACATATACACACGTAGTCAAACTCTGATGCAGACAGGGAGTTAACCAGACTTTCAAATAGACACAGAAATTTATGGGGGGAAAAAAATTACTTTTGCAGGTGTGTGTATTTCATTATATGGCTGTGTAAGCACTATTTTCATAAAGTGGACAATGTTTTTTTCCTCAACCCACAATGTTTCTTAATTAAAAGTCTACAAATGTTTTGAGAAAGTAGATAAAAGTTGCTACATGTTGGTCAGTCAAATGGCTATCAGAAACCACAAATGTGAAACCAATTATTTCTAGACCTACAATTGGTGCTTGAAACAAGGAGTACAAGTTGAAACATTGTGTGACCTTGAAAAGGAAAGACACAAAATAGTTAGCATTTGAACCATTTCATTATTATGAGCAAAGAACATAGAACTGCACACATCATTTCTGATACTCTGCAATGGCTGATGATTTATGTCCAAATATGCATCCACACAAGGGGTACAAACTGATGATTGCAGAAGCGATTGTGTCAAGTCCGGACCAGAAAGCCAACGTGGGACAAATCTATGATTTGATTAGAGCAAAGTATCCTTATTACCAAGAACCTGGGCGTGCGCGAAATTTTAAATCCTCAGTAAGATTCACTTTATCAACTAATGACTGTTTTGAACGTGTGCAGGATAAGCTACAAGAAAGGTATGGTTTTTGGAAGATTGCTAAGGAAAAACAATTCACCGTGGAAGACGGCACACATATTGTGCTAAATGGCATATTTATTCCTAATGCCAATAGCAATGGATCCGCTACTACTGTTCCGTGTGAATCCATACCTGCTGCAATATATGCACCCGCCATTGCTGAAACACACATTCTACAAGAACATAAGTACTATGATTTTGTACAAAGCGTTTTTGCTGCAAACGCATTCGAATGGGTACCCGAAGAAATGAACCTACCTCCGGACCAATTGTTTGAAGAAAGCAGTGGCGATTCCTATGAGCGCTTCATGGAGGAGATGTGTGTCATACAGGATTCAGCGTTTGGGTCAACCGTGGATGCAAATGCCTTGGTTTTCTGGAGCGACCAGTCGAAGTGTTACTTCTACAAGAATGGTAAATATAACAATCATTATGCGTTGACTCAGCGTTAAAAGTTTTTTTTTTTTGTTACCACCATTTTGACTTTAAATGCGTGGATACAGCGTAACATTGCAGACTGCATAACATGTAGCGATCACAAACACATTTTTTCCTATTACAATATAGTAGAACCTGAAAGAGTAGTACACATTGCTCACGGAATAAATATATGTACTTTCCTATCCCTTTAAACATATTATAAACATGTTACCATAACTGTTACACACACCTCTTTTGTTATCATGCAACATCTACAAAAAACAAACCGGGTCGACCACGTATGACGTGGGACCCTTGTCATGTGCCAAGGCGTCCTTAAAAAGGATTACGGATGTAAGTCCCACCCCCAAGCGACGTGCGCGCGTCAAAGCCTATTGGCTGTGTTGTTTTGTTATAGTTACGGTAACTGCACTGTGTCATGCGTGCGCCTCAGTGTTTGTGGGCGTACACTGGGCATTAGCCGAATGTTAATTGAGTTGGAGGAGTGTTTGCGTGCGCTTCACGCTGGCTTAACATGACGTCACACGTATTGCATTTGAGCATTGTGTTATCGGCCGTGCTTTCTGTCCACACACATCTGTTTAAAAAGAATACATATGTACTCGTTTAGAAGGAATGTAGTTTCGCCTTCATTGTATTTGAAATAAATATTTAATGGTTAATGCTATTTTCAATATGTATTGAACGCACAACGTACGCATTGCTTTGCGCATGCGCTAACAGTTAGTCGACCCAAGAGTGAAGTGCGTGCGCACACTAAGATGTGCGCACACATTTTTTAGTATACAGGCAACGTTAACTTCATATACATAGTTATGCCTGCTACTAATTTAATTCTCGATTACATAATGATGTACACTTGTAGTTCTAACATATAAGTGACTGACGTGTGTATGTACACAATCATATAGAGCTGTGTAACGCGTTGTCACGGATACATATATAGTAAGGTGCCATCTTTGACCATCATGAGTTTGCTGTATTTCAGAGATGTCGGGGAAGATACAATCGGATCAATGTATGATTTCAGAAGAGTCTACCTTTATATGAGATGATTGTGAGGAGGAGCCACCGACTACTATACTACATATGGAACTAATTTTATATTGCTTGCAGCGCTTATTAACAAACAATTAAAAATGTGATACCCTTATGCCTAAATTGCATAAGCACTTAATTAACATAATGATGTTGCAAAAGAGTGCAGCTAGAAATTTTCTTGAGTGTTCTTTAATTACTACTAACATTTTATGCCATGGTGTGTTTTATATATAACAACCATTCCCACTCTGCTAACACATTTGTGTATTCTATTGTGTAATAGAACGTATGACTGTCGAAACTATGTAACAATAATAATAATTATAATAATAATATGAGCATGTTCTTGTATAGCGCTGCTAGTTGTACGCAGCGCTTTACAGACACAATTTTCAGGCTGAGGTCCCTGGCCCGTGGAGCTTACAATTTATTTTTTGCCGCCTGAGGCACAGGGAGATAAAGTGACTTGCCCAAGGTCACAAGGAGCCGACACCGGGAATTGAACCAGACTCCCCTGCTTCAAACTCTCAGTGCCAGTGTGTGTCTTTACTCACTGAGCCACTCCTTCTCCCAATGTAAAGGACACTTACAACCAACTAGCCATTTCTTGTTAAAAATCACTTGTTACATGGATAAGTTGATAAAATGGTTTGGGACTGTAGCAAATAATGTTATTGGCAAGATGTTGTGGTCCCCTACAATGCATGATGTTCTGAATATTACATCAACATCATGTAATGAAGTACGTTTATGTGTATATTTCATGTACCAAACTAACTATAGTTTACTGTGTTTATTAAACGTTCAACACATACATAGTACAGTCAATATGATGATATAAGCTACCATAATAAACCTGCTGTTATCATTTGTCGGTGTTATACATGGATCATACACAAATTGATACAGACACAAACAGTTGTCTTAAAAAGTGTGCCTATGCTAATGTGCACGTGATTGACGGTTATATTTTGAGAATACTTGATAATTATCATCATGATAATGATGAAGTGACGTCAATGACATTCCAAATATATTACCAACATTGTCATTGTGGGAAATTAGAAATGCAAAATTACAGTAAAATTATTGACACAATAGTGGTTTTGTTTACACTTTGACACTTGTTACATGTAGGTCACATCAACAGACGTGTGACTTATACATACACATGTGACACATTTGAATTAATGTTGACAAATATTTTGTAGCATTAATAATCACCTACATTGCTACATATAAGAAGTACCACGCATTGTTGTGATTACAGGCATTCATGCATGGAGTGTTATGATCAGTCAATTGCATCCGTGATTAATGAGCTCCCGTAAGTAAACAAATAAGTACAGTTATCCCCTTCTCTCCAAACACCTCTATATTACATTAATGGAATTTATAAGGGAACATACATTAAATGTGATGAAATGGGAGTAATCATTTTCTAATACAATGCACATGAAACCTCAATAGTAGCTAAATGCATGTACATGATACAGAAAGTACATATATGTAACATTTGTCTTTGAACCAATATGTTGGGTTTTTAGTTCAAATAATTGTACGAATATTGAGGTAGGCACATCTTATACCAGATGTCAGCAAATATACATACCATGATCAGTCATACTGGAGATATACCTATAATGCAAAGGAACAATATATAAATTGCAAACATTGACATGCCATCTTCAGTACCGTAAGCAACACAGCAAAGGGTGTATTTGGTGTTAAATGTGCAACACCATGTATATTTAATCACATTCAAAATGTAAAGCAGCCTGGTGTACACATCATATGGATGTACATGTTACACTGCACCAATAACATTGTATGTAAGCATACTGCAAGAATGAATGACTATGGCCATACTATGTGTATTGTGTTAGCATAAGGAACAACACAATGCTAAAATATTACTGCTTTGTTACCCCAGTTGTATTCACATACACACAACTAATGTACAATTGAAGAGGGATTATATAACCTGTGCAACAATAACATACCGCTGCCACATCCCTTTGTGCACACAGCAGAGAAAAGAAAGGTGTGCAACCCATATTCATCTGTGTCCTAACAGAAGGTTATACTGCACCGACACACTTTATTCAAGCAAATACCCGGTATGTACCTGGCAGATACCTGGAATGCGCCGCTCCTCACCTCTGACAAGCCCCGTTGCATTTGCCTTCCCAGCCTGGGTACATGCCTGGCTGATGGGCGGCTGATCTTTTAAATGATAATGATTAGGATTTAATAGGCTGCAATGCTTCGTGTGTCTACCAGATGGCATAAATTCATGAATTGTAATGCAGTGTATATATATATATACTGTGCAGTATTGCAGCCAGCTGGAATAAAATGCTTCAATCCCTGCCTAGAAAATAACTCAATGCACTCGGGCAGAAAACAGTCACAAACCTCAATACACCCGGGTATACCCGAATTCGTGGGACTAGCCGAGCTCGAATAAAGTGTGTCGCCAGTGTATAAAGAAACATTATTGTTAATATAACATAATTAATCTATAAAAGTAGTACTAGGAACATATATGTTTTTACTTACAAGAAAAAAAGGAATTGATGAGATTCTGGCGTGTCTGGCCACCACTGGCTGTTTGTTCATTTTCAGCAGCTACATGGGTTGGATGCTCGTCTACCAAAGCCTCAGCTAGGTCTGATTGTACATTGTGCCTGAGTGCAACATTGTGCAAAATGCAACAGGCAAGGATAATATCAGACACTTTTTGAGGCTTGTATAGAAGAGCCCCACCAGTTCTGTCCAGACACCTAAATCTGGTCTTGAGTAGGCCAAATGTCCTCTCTATAACAGATCTTGTAGAGATATGACAGTAGGAAGGATCCGAAGATTCCAGCGGTGCACAGCTTGTAGAGATGAGAGACCAGCAAGGTGTAGTTTAAAAATGAAATTTTATTGAAAAAACATATGGTATGGGGGACACACTCTGACGCGTTTCGGACCTGCGTGGTCCTTAATCATAGAGCTGATTCGCGTCTCCATTACCCCCTGTCTGATAGTGTAAAACCCCTCCCCCTTGCGTCATTGCGCTGTGTGTTTTGGCGCGAAAAATCGATAACTAGTCTATACCTAACAGCTGTGTATGCGCGCGTGTTGGAGGGTGCAGTGAATATTAATTAGCCATGTGTTGTTCTCTACTATCAACACACGCACGCACGCTGTGGGTTGCTAAGTGACCGCAGTAAACACTGCCTACGTCATGACATTGCGTTTATCAGCGTAACCCTGTCCAGCGTGTGAGAATGTGCAGTGAATATAAATTAGCCATGTGCTATTGCCTCTCGTAAACACACGATGTGGCTTGCTGGATGGCCACAATAGAACACTGCCTAGGTCATAACGCTGCGTTTCTCAGTGCAACCCCAATCAATCATAATGAATCTCTGTCTGAATAGATCATCTGCAACCTCCTCATGTGTCCCAAATCACATCTGAGCAACCATAAAAGATGTATAGGGAAACATAATTCACCTCACTTCACTCTATTGTTCTATTGTTGCAGCAAAATGACATGACATAAGGTTCACCCCATGAGGGAGGGGGGGGGAGGAGAGGGGGGGGGAGGAGAGGGGGGGGGGTGGGGGTCGGGGAAGGGGAGGGGAGGGGGGGGGTTGGGAAGGAAAAGGAATAAGACAGTGAATGAGACAAGGGGGAGAAAAACAAAATCATGTGAATATCACCAATAAGTAAATCACATACATATCAAACACAACAATAAACAATACATAAAAAAAAGTTAAAAATACTATATTGCGAATCTTATATCCGCCGTGGAGCTATTCAGGTACCATATGATATCATATCTTATGATAAAGACATACATTGTTGGCTTTAAAATTATTATCATCATACGAATTGTAATTAACTCTTTGTCTTTCCTGTACTCTGAATATTGGACTAGTTTTCTGCTTATTGGAATATATATTCTTTTATGTGTACATGTGCGTACTGTGAACTGTATCACTGCGAGACACTTGGGGGTAAATACATTTAGCTCGAGGCACAAAAAACATTTATATTTATTGAACACTCCGGTCAGGGATAATTGAATACCCCAAACTACTCAAGTATAAATATATTATGAGATAATATTTGGTTATACCATTAGTTTATTTTAATTTAGGAAGTGTTTCAATTCCCAGTCCTGGTTTATGCCCCTGGGAGCCATTGTCCCAAGGGCATAAATCCAGAACATTTCTCGACGGTTTAATAGTGCCTCCCTATTTCCTCCTCTAGGATGTATGGAGATCTTTTCAATAGCACTGTATGTAAGGGTTTTGATTGATCCCTGTTTGCATGTATTAAAGTGACGCGCTACTGGGAAACGTTCATCTTTATTTCTGATACTGCGTATATGCTCTGTGATTCTCACTTTCACTGTTCTAATTGTCCTGCCAACGTAGCCACTACCACATGCACATTTCAAGAGATAAATCACGAACTCAGTGTTACATGTCATAAATGACTCAATCTTATAGATGTGACCAGTGTGTACATCCCTTAGGGATTTGACAGGTTCCGCATACATACACAGGTTACAATTGCCACATTTAAAGAATCCCCTTGGTAGCTGTGTGTTGTTTTTCTTTTTTGAGCAAAATAAACTGGGGGATACAGAATTTCCAATGGTCTTTGCCTTCTTAAATACTATTCTAGGCTTGTGTATAGTATATGGATCTAGTTCAGAATCCAATTGCAGAACCCCCCAGTGTTTTTGCAAGATGTGCCGTATTTGCTCTGCCTGTCTAGAGAAGGTGGTTATGAAGAGTGGGACCTGTGCTGCCCCTTCCCGTTTCGAGGACTTCCCAGGTTTCCTCTTCTTAATCAGATCATTGCGATCGGTCATTAGGGCATTTTGGAAGGCATTCTCAAGGTCCCCCTCATCATAGCCACGCTCTCTAAACCTGCTCTTCAATTCATCAGCTTGTGCCAAGAAGGACTCATCAGTGGAGCATAGTCTCCTTAGTCTTAAATATTGCTTTTTGGGTATTCCCTTAATCAGGGGTCTCGGGTGGGCACTGTCTGATCTGAGCAGAGAGTTTTTGGAATTTGCTTTCCTATAGATGCTGGTCTGAATTTGTTGTCCAACATCTATATATAGATGAAGATCTAAATAATCAATCTGTGAGTCACTGTAACAATGTGTGAATTTTAAATTGTATGTATTTGCTCCAAGATATTCAAAAAACTCGTGTAGAGTGTCGGTGTCCCCCTTCCAAATGATTAATAGGTCGTCAATAAAGCGACGATAAAAAATAATATTATCTCTAAAGGGATTGTGATCACCGAAAATGTGAGTAGATTCCCAAAATCCCATAAAAAGGTTCGCGTATGAGGGTGCAAATGACGTGCCCATGGCTGTGCCTTGTGACTGTAAATAAAACTGTGCATCGTACATAAAGTAGTTGTGCTGTAATAAAAAATTGACTGAATCTAACAAGAAAGTGATTTGTGCCATATTCAAATTAGAGTGATTAAGAAAGTGACTGATAGCCCTTGTGCCCAAAGTGTGATCAATTATTGTGTATAAAGAAGTTACATCAAGGGTAACCCAAGTGTAACCTTTGAGCCAAGTGATTTTTTGAATATCTTGGAGCAAATCTGCGGAGTCTCTAAGATAAGCCGGTAATTCTTTGACTAAATTTAAAGCAGCCTGGTGTACACATCATATGGATGTACATGTTACACTGCACCAATAACATTGTATGTAAGCATACTGCAAGAATGAATGACTATGGCCATACTATGTGTATTGTGTTAGCATAAGGAACAACACAATGCAAAAATATTACTGCTTTGTTACCCCAGTTGTATTCACATACACACAACTAATGTACAATTGAAGAGGGATTATATAACCTGTGCAACAATAACATACCGCTGCCACATCCCTTTGTGCACACAGCAGAGAAAAGAAAGGTGTGCAACCCATATTCCTCTGTGTCCTAACAGAAGGTTATATAAAGAAACATTATTGTTAATATAACATAATTAATCTATAAAAGTAGTACTAGGAACATATATGTTTTTACTTACAAGAAAAAAAGGAATTGATGAGATTCTGGCGTGTCTGGCCACCACTGGCTGTTTGTTCATTTTCAGCAGCTACATGGGTTGGATGCTCGTCTACCAAAGCCTCAGCTAGGTCTGATTGTACATTGTGCCTGAGTGCAATATTGTGCAAAATGCAACAGGCAAGGATAATATCAGACACTTTTTGAGGCTTGTATAGAAGAGCCCCACCAGTTCTGTCCAGACACCTAAATCTGGTCTTGAGTAGGCCAAATGTCCTCTCTATAACAGATCTTGTAGAGATATGGGCTGCATTGTACCTCTCCTCTGCTTCAGTTTGAGGGTTTAGCACCGGAGTCAAGAGCCACGGCCTAATTCCGTATCCCGAGTTACCTATAATCAATGGAGCACACATAAGCTTACATTAGTGATAAGATTCTACAATGACAACATTCCTAAAGAAAAATGTGTTTTGTGTTAGAACATCTAAATCTGTACTCACCCAGCAGCCAACCATGTTCAAAATGTCCCTCTTCGAACGCATGGAAGACTGAAGAGTTCCTCAGAATAGAGGAATCGTGACTGGAACCAGGGAATTTGGGTACCACATGCATTATCCTCATCGTGGCATCACATACCACCTGTACATTGAGTGAATGGTAGTGCTTACGATTGCGGTAAACATGCTCACTCTGACTAGGTGCAATCAAAGCAACATGTGTGCAATCGATTGCACCCAGCACACATGGTATCCCTGCTATATTATAAAAGCCATTCCTGACTTCCAGCCACTCTGTCGCCTCTGTAGGAAAATGAATATAATTCCTAGCGCGTCTATTGAGTGCATAGAGAAACTGGGTAAAGGCCCGCGAGAATGTAGATTGCGAGACCCCGCCCACTATGCCCACAGTTGTCTGGAATGACGCGGAAGCAAGATAATGTAATGAGCACAGCATTTTAACAAGCCCAGTGACTGCACGACCTCTGGCTGTCAAAAAATCTAAATCTCCCCTTATCTCCTCATAAAGAGATAAGATTGCTGCTGAACTCAAATGATAGCGACTTACTATCTCCTCCTCACTCATCCCATCTAACAGGGTTCTCTCCCTGTACACGCGGACGAGGCACAACTTGTCTCCTCTGTCTTCTCCTCTGATCTCCTGTCCCTCTACCTGTCCCTCGGCCTGTCCCTCTCCCTGTCCCTGTCGTATCCGCGTGCCTGTCCCTGTCACTGTCCCTGGCTCTGTCCCTCCCTTGCCCTATGTCATTCTCTTGATCAGCAAGCATGTCATGGAAAAGAATGTTCCTCCGTCTCCTAAACAATCGCAACATTTTGAAATGAGTAGCTGTGAATGAGCAGGTAATGGGCGTCCTTTAAATAGGTATGTGATGATGTCATGTGACATAGTAAAATGCAAGGTGTTACATTAACATATTAAAGTACTTCTGTCCCAAGCTGTCTGCACTTGATCTTAGAAGTATTTGTTCTGTTTATTCTGCAGGGAATCATGATATTTGCCAATGATGTCACGTGAAGCTTTGTACAAACATTGCTTGAAAAAAATTAATTTAATGTGCAATGCATTTAACACTTCTGAACGCAACAGTCAGTCATGTAATTTGACAAAAAGCCTGAGATTGGCGTGTAAAATGTTTGCTGCAACATGTGTAATTAGCCATGTTATTGTCACATGTTGACAACAATGAATTCTCGTGTGCATATGCATACATTTATTGCATGAGGATAGTTGCTATAGAATCAGTTTGAAAGGTGTCACAATGATTAATTACTGTAGATGTGTGTAGAAGTTAGGTTGAAGTGCTTGTAATGCAACGTTTACAATGTAAACATGCAATGTGATTGCGTGTCCAATAAGTGACGTCATGAAAAAGGGAGGACCCAAAACTACATGTAAACATGAGAAGAAAGATGTACATGAACGTTTCAAGATGCGTTACACATTACAAGCATTGTGTAATGTAAAGCAACATGAATATACGGTGTATGTGTTAGATGTGTGACATGTGTAACATCATATAAATAATTGTCGCTCAGTTCAGTAAAATGTGTGATATGATGTGAGGTTCTCCTTTAAGAGTTAAGTATAGGAGGGGGGGGAGGAGTGGGGGGGGTAGTGGGTTGGGGAGGAGAGGGGAGGGGGGAGGGGGGGGATGGGGAGGGGGGGAGGATGGGAGGGAAGGGGGGGATGGAGGAGGGGGGGGATTTATTTACATGTATTTACATGTATTTACATCATCAGTAGGTGGTTTAAACATTGCTCTCGGGAAGAAACCTTTTCCTAGGCCGAGGTATCGCCTAAACATTGTGGTTGTCTTCTATTCAATCAATATTGGTTCATACATTGATATAGAGCGAAACAGGTTGGTTATGCATAGAACAGATCTACCCTGGGGGGGTGAGGGAGGGGGGACACCTTGGGGCGAGATGGGGGGGGTGGGTTCTAATGGGGAGTCAGCTAACATGTTCTTTGGTCTGATTGGGGGGGGGGTGGGAAGAAGGGGAGGGGAGGGATGGGAGGGAGGGGGTGGAGGGGGGAGGGGGGGAAGGAAGGAGGGGGAGGGGGGAGGGGGACATATTATTTATAACATTCTTTAGTGTTTGGGGGTTACTCCTGAGGGGAGCTCATTCTTAAACCTGGACAATGCTTAAATTGTATATTTATACCTTGTTCAGACATATATGGTTTGTATATTGCTATAGAGCGAAATAGGGTGGTTATTCTGAGTACGGTTCAAATCTGGGGGGGCGGGGTTGGGGGGGAGGGGATGAAGGAGGGAGGGGTGGGAGGTAGGGTGGGGAGGGAGGGGTGGGAGGTAGGGTGGGGAAGGGGGTGGGGGTGGGATGTAGGGGCTGGGTGGGTAGAGGTAGGGTGGGGGGGGTGGAGGGGGGTGGGGGGGGCAGGGGGTGAAGGGGGGTGGAGGAGCTTAAGGGGGCACAATACATTTGTAGGTTAAGTTGGAAACTGTATTTTTCTGGGGGGGCGCCCTTGATTAGGGGCCTTACCCAAACCTAAGCATTGTGAACACATACGCTAGACTTGGCGGTGGGGGGGGGGTTGCACGGGGGTCGTGGTAGTCCTGGGAGATGGGGCTTTCCTTGGGGAATAATGGGGTACATCACATTTGTTATTAGGGAGTAGGGAGGGAGGGGTGTCAATACTTGTTCAAACAACCTGAATGTTGTGGGAGGGGGGGGGGGACCTCCGGCAGCAGTCCTTGTAAAGTTGTGTCTATTAGGAGAGTCCCTGGTTCTCCAGTCTTGGAGTTGGTCCTCCCCGGGTTGGGGGCCAGGTGCAGTTCTTGTCCGTCGGGAACACGGAGAGAGGGCTTGTGGAGCAGCGAAGATGCTGTTCCTCTTCACTGGTGCCTGGATCTCCGCGGGTGCAGCTTTGGTTCCCTTGGCACCGGGGGGAAACGGGGGGGTAAGTAAGCCGGACACTCTGGTTTGGAGGGGGAGGGTCGAGGGGGGGGATGGGGTAGGGGGGGTGAGGAGGGATGGCGGGGGGAGGGAGGGGAGAGGGACCATTGTGGACAGGGGGTGGCTCCGGCAGCTGTCCCTGGGAGGAAGTGTCTGTTAGGAGAGTCCCTGGCTCTCCGGTCCCGGATTCGGGCCTCCTCGTGTTGGGGGCCGGGTGGAAGTCTCGTTCGTAAGGATCGTGAGAGGACGGCTTCTGTGGAACTTGAGGAGCAGCGCGGGTGCTGTTTCTCTAAGCTGGTGCCTGGAACTCCGCAGGGGCAGCTTCGGTTCTCTTGGCATCGGGGGGGAACGGGGAGGTAAGTAGACAGTATACTTGTGTTTGAAGGGGGGGGTGAGGGGTGAGGGAAGGGGGACAGGGTAGGGGGGATAGCGGGGGGGGAGAGGGGAGGAGGATGGGGTTAGTGGAGGGATGGGGGGGGAGAGGGAGGAGGGGGGGGCAGGGAATGGGATGGGGGGTTGGGTATGGGGGGGGGAGGAGGTTCGTGGGCAGTTGTGTTGGGGCCTGCAGGGCCCATGGGGACTCTCGTTCGTTGAGGGTTTTGGTGGTAGTTGCCTGCTTCGGTCTTTACAGCCTCTGGGTCTGTTTGGGATGTCTGTGAGGGCGTCCTGTGATTCTTTTAGTTCCAGCAGGCAGCGGGGACATCAGGATTCCCCGGAGTCGTTGACTAGCCAGTCTCTCCGATGCTCGGGGGGTTTCTTGGGGGGCCGTCTCCGACGTCGCATCAGTGCGGGGGCGGTTGTTCTTCTGTGGAGGGAGGGGGATCCCTAATGCTTTTAGGAAGTCCTTTGCATCTTCAGGGGCAGACACTGTGTGGTGGCGGCCATTGCGGAGCACCACTAACTTAAAGGGGAACCCCCAGCGGTATTTAACCCCTTGGTCTCTGAGGTGGGAGGTAAGTGGACGCATCGCATTTCTTTTATTTATTGTTAGTTGGGAGAGATCGTTGAAAAGCTGGATTGGCACACTGTCCATTGTCACGGAGTGTAGGTCCCTGGCAGCCGTCATGATGCGTTCTTTTGCAGAGTAAGCGTGCATTCTAAGCACCACATCTCTGTGACGGTTGGGGTCTGATGACTTTGGGCCCAGGGCTCTGTGGGCTCGGTCGGTGTGTAAATCATGGTCCGATAGATCAGGGACATGCTGCAGGAAGAGTCTGCGGAGGTAAGGTTGAAGTTCCTCGTGCGTGATGTCTTCAGGGATATTTTTGAGGTGGATGTTCTGCCTCCGTTCCCTGTTTTCCAGGTCCTCGAGCTTGCTTTGCATGTCGCGGATCGCCTCCCCGCATCTTAGTACTTCTTCATGGGTCTCTGCTTGCTCGTTTGTAATTCCCTCCATTTTCACCTCTAGGTCCTCTGTCCGCTCCGTCAGCGCTCCCACTTCAGCGCGTATGGTTTGAAGGGCTTTTTCCGTGTCCTCTTGGATCCCCCTCCTCATTTTAGTGATAAGGGAGTCAAAAAACTCTTTATTTAAGACGGGGGGATCCATGTCAATCGGGCTCTGCCGGCCGCTGCGCGCCTCGTGCTCCGGTTCTTCCTCGCCGCCATCTTGCCCATCGGGGCTGATATCTGCCAGGTGCTGTGCCGGGGGGAAGAACTTGGTGACGGGGTACTGGCTCTTCTTTTGCGCCTTCCCTGTCATCTCTCCGGTGTTTGATCTTGAGGTGGGGTCCAAATTCGGGGAGTTTGGGGTGGGGGAAAAGCTTGTTCTGTTAGTTTTAATAGCGAGGGTGCCGGGAGCTCCTTCACTAGCAGACCATCGGCTGTGACGTCACCGGAAGTCTCCGCCACGCTGACATTTTAAGTGCAGTTGGAGGAGGAGAATGCCAAAATGCCGCTCCTCCGAAACAACTCGCCAGGGGGTAAAATGCAGTCGCCCCAGGGCATCCAGGGGACAGTATTTGTCGAAGACTGTTTATTATATATATATATATATATATATATATATATATATATATATATATATATATATATATATATATATATATATATATAGACAAAAAGAAGACTGCGCCCCTCAGGTGCTAATATCTTTAACACTTAAATACTAGTAGTCCTAATAGCTACTCCGATGTCAGCAGTAATATAATTGCAGAAGGTATAAATTATCATATAATATCTAAATACATAAACACAAATAAAATATATATTTAAAATTACAATTAAATTAAAAACCAGTATAGCTAGATAGTGTGAGCTAATGACTAAATATTGCAAAAAACAGAAAATGAGAAAAATGTTGCAACCAATCAATACTATCAAAAAATGATAAAAATCAATAAAAAAAACATATTCAAAACCATATTAAAAAATAGTCCTGGAGGCGCATGCGCGGCGGGTATGGTGCAGGAGGTGTAAAGTAGCAGCTCCAGCACCCGTCGGCATTTAACAGCTAATTACAGGAATTTTCGGCGAAATCACCCGAGTTCCTCTTACAGCACGGGGATCGTGAACCCACAAGGAACACAAATATACCTTACACAAGGGGCTATGGCGACAACTCGATTGAAAAACAAGCGCAAGGCAGACGTGCGCTCTTACTTCACTGAGGGTCGGAAAGCAAGGCCGGAGGGGACTCCGGCGGTGTCAGATTCAGACTCTGCCCCAGAAATGGAAAATGTACCGTCGGAGCAAACCGGCATAATAAAGAAAGAAATAGCCAGGCTCCTCAGCGATTTAAAAACATTTTTCAGAGGAGAGGTAGAGGGCCTTCGTAAGGACATACAGCAGATCGGGGCTCGCACCAATGAACTTGAGGAAAAGATGGAGGAAAGCGCGCGATGCCACGGGGAAGCGGGCAAAAGTTTGGGGGACTTAGAAGCCAGAGTGGCAGAGCTGGAAGACCGGCAAGAAGACGGGGAAAACCGAGACCGGCGTAACAACCTGAGAATTAGGGGTATCCCCGAGGAGATCCTGGATCCAGAGGAGTTGATAAGCAGGTGGATGACCTCTATCATGCCCGGCAAGACAGAGGCTGAACTAGTGATGGATCGTTGCCACAGGGCCCTACGATCGCGCCCCACTCCTAACAACCCCCCAGAGACGTGATACTAAGGCTGCATCACTACCAAACCAAGGAGGAGATCAGTAAAATCACCCGCTCCACCCCAACCGTGTCCTTTGAAGGTCTCTCACTAGCAATCTACCAGGACCTTTCCCCGTTAACACTGGCACGGCGGCGAGCCTTGCAGCCAGTCACCAGGGTACTACGAAACAGAGAGATCTGCTACCGCTGGGCATTTCCCTTCGCCCTCGTGGTTATACGTAATGGCCGCCCCCACGTGTTGAAACATCCAGCGGACGGCAAGGCTTTCCTCAAAAACTGGGAATTGCTGCTGCAACGCCTGATAAGGGGAGCCCAGAGACACAGCAGCCTCGGCTTGCGGAGTGGGAAACCATGTCTACCTCGGCGGAACGTCGGATAGATAGAGCTGCCCCCGACATCCAGTAATCCCCAGCAGAGAGGGTGGAAGACCCGCAAGGTTTCCAAGTTATGTTAAAAGTTACAGTTTCCTGCCAGATTGGCGTAGTTTGGTCCGCAAACCTGCGCGGAATGTAAAAGCAGCAGGACAAGAACCCCAGTGAAGAGAAATTACCCCCATATCATCTGTTTTAACACCGCTGTATGATGCCTCCAAAACAAAGTAAAATGGCGCTTTCGGACTCACCTGAAGAAGAAGGGCGGTCGGCGGGTCGAATTCCATGGCGGCTGAGGATTTGGCGGGAGGAAATGTGGAGCTGATCGAGCACGCCCAGAGGGACGTCCGTCCCCGCCCAAGACCAGCCTCCAAATGACGGAGGCGGAGGTGACGCACCGGAGGCGGATGTGACGTTGCGGCCTAAAGGAGACCCGGATGCGGAAGTGACGGCGACCGGAACTGTCATACCAGGGACTCTCCTCCGGCAGAGGTACGTGAATTCCACTGCCGGAGAGGAGAACATTGATCCGGACGGTACCACTAAGCGGCGCAACCTCCCCCCCCCAGGCCCCCACACTCCCAAGCCACAGCTCAAGAGAAACGAAGGTTTAGTAGGCACTGGGGGATGGAGAGACATGACGAAGGTTGAGCCCCAAGGGGTCCCAGGGCACATACACTAGGAGAGGGCCAAGATAGAAAAGGGCATGACCCCTACGGAAACATGATAAGAGGTAGATAGGCAGATAGAAGTCATGGGGAACCCAGCGGAGGGGGCAGAGTCACGCCAGCTTGAAGGAGGCGCAATTTAGTGGGTCCACAACCGAAAACAATATAAGACAGCAACAGATAAGGGGGACACGAGAAAATAGGGTTCTCCCAAAGAGGGTAGAAGACAGGCATTTTTTAGACCCTGTCAGGTAGTGGATTGCCACCAGGTTCAGAGGTGACGTGCAGGAAGATGGACATTTGCGGCCGGCGGGGGGAGCGGAATACACCATTGTTCCTGCCCGCAGGCATGCGCTTCGGTGACAGGGACGTGGGTGTCCCCCACGCCCCTGTAAAAGTCCCGGGAATACATGGTCGGCATTGGAGACCATGGCCCTGGATTGGGAGGGAGATGGGTCCAGGGAGGCGGAGTTACAACCGGGCAATGAACCTGGGGCCCTTAGAGGCTACCAAGGTTCTTTCTATTTGTTTACTTGTTTGTTGTTCCCCTTGCTTTTCCCCAGTGTCTCCTTCCCTCAATGTACCCTTCCCCCACCAAGGAGGACCAAGCACGAAAGTGAATCATCACTACCAAAGAAGCCACCACCCACCAGAGCGATCTCCCTTAGGTAAGACTTTGCCACAAAGCACACACAGCATCTCTCTCAACACATGCAAATGTCTGTAACACTGATCTCTCAGAATGTTAAGGGATTCAACAGTCCCAAAAAACGCAGGGTAGCTTTTTCAGAATTTAAAAAGAGAAATGCAGACGTAGTTTTCCTGCAGGAGACTCACTTTAGTACACAAAATAGCCCTAGCTTCCTAGACAAAGGATACCGACAGTTCTTCCTGGCCTCTGCTAAGGAGAAAAAGAAAGGGGTGGCGATTGTATTTAGTAATAGATTCCCGTTCCAGGTAGAAAAAATTAAAAGAGATGTAAAGGGGAGATACCTCATCTTAGTAGGACTTAGTAGGACTTCTACAGCAGTGCAGGATTACGCTAGCTTGTGTTTACGCCCCGTGTGAAAACGAACCACAATTCTTTCACAAGTTCTTCCTGACGCTGCAAAGATGGACAGAAGGGATCGTAATCCTAGCAGGGGACTTTAATAAAGTGTTAGACCCCAGAGTGGATTGTTCACCACAAAGGCAAAAACACAGACAGGCAGGGAATGGACCACTGCTGGAAGGTCTCAAGAGAGGGAGTTTGATAGACATTTGGAGGGAACAACACCCAGGGGAACGGAGTTATACTTTTTATTCGAACCCACACGAAAGTTACAGCAGAATCGACCACTTTTTCGTGTCTAGTAGAATGGTCCCACAGATATCCAACTCCAAAATACACGACATTACGTGGTCGGACCATGCATCAGTAGAGCTGAGATGCACACAAATTAGGCCTAATAGCCCGGGAGCAAATTGGAAACTTAATGAATCACTGATTAAGATACCAGAATTAGAGAAAGTAGTTAAGGAGGAGATTAAACAATTCTTCCAGACCAACCTGGGCAGTGTGGAATCCCACACGGTGCTGTGGGAGGCTCACAAAGCCACGATGAGGGGGGTGCTGATAAGCATAGCAGCCAAAATAAAAAAACAGAGGGATGCCAAATCTACACAATTATACAAGAGGTTACATGAGCTCTCTGTACTACATAACCGAACAGGCAGAGGGGATACCCTAAAGGAGCTGAAGGACGTAAGGACTGAGCTTGGCCTCCTCCTCACCTCCAGGGCCGAGAGGGACCTGAACTGGACACATAGGAAATTTTATGAGAAAGCCAACAAGCCGGACACGATGCTGGACACCCGACTTCACAATAAGCAACCAAGTTATAATATCCAATCAATTAGAACTAAATCAGTGGAGACATCCTCTAACCCTAAAGTAATAGTTGAGGAGTTCAGACAATATTACTCAGAGCTGTATAACGGGGAGAAGGTGACTCATAATGCAAAGACAGCAGGCATATTGCAAGAGTTTCTATCTGAAGCCGCACTGCCACAGCTGGGTAGACTGGAGAGGGAGGCGATACAGGGGGACTTTACAAGAGAGGAACTGACAGCAGTAGTCAAAAGCTTGAAGCCCTCCAAGGCCCCGGGCCCCGATGGGTTCTCAAACCTATATTATAAAAAAGTCATAGGCATCTTAGCCCCGCACATGCTCCGGTTATACAATGGGGACTTGGCGGGCGAGTCTTTCCCGGAGCAGATGCTCCAGGCATCAATCTCCGTGATATACAAAGGAAAAAGATCCCACAAATTGCCAAAGTTATAGGCCGATCTCATTGATAAATTCGGACGTCAAAACCCCAGACCCTGGCTAAACTCCTACACATGCATGCTGCGTTCCTCCACTCGTTCCTCTGAACGCCTCTGGAGGAAATCTCATACGCTCGCAGTCTTCATTCACTACAAATTTATGCTATCCTGTTTCAACTCTGCCCTCTTTCAAGCTAAACAAACCTATTTTTCATCACTAATCAACACACACAAGTCTAACCCACACCATCTCTTTTCTGTCTTTGACTCTCTACTCAGACCACACTCAGCTGCCTCCTCTTCTTCCTCCATCTCACCTCAGGACTTTGCTGACTTTTTTAAGGAAAAGGTGGAGTCCATACGGCAGAACATCCCATCTGTTGCCTCCTCCCATCCCACAATGCTTCCCAACTCTCCTCCTGCCTTTCTTGACTCTTTTTCTGCTATCTCGGAGGAGGATGTATCACTGTTGATCTCCTCTTCTCCCTCTACCACTTGCCCTCTGGATCCCATTCCCTCCCATCTTCTAAAACCTCTTGCTCCTTCTATAATCCCTATGCTCACACAGATCTTTAACTCTTCCCTCTACTCTGGTACGTTTCCTTCATCCTTCAAGCATGCAACCGTTATACCATTACTCAAAAACAGCAAGCTTGACCCTACCTGTCCTTCTAACTATCGACCTGTCTCCCTCCTGCCTTTTGCCTCCAAACTCCTTGAACGTCTTGTATTCTCTCGATTGCTACACTTTCTGAACACCAATTCTGTCCTAGACCCTCTACAATCTGGCTTCCGCACTGCTCACTCTACTGAAACAGCCCTCACTAAAATAACTGATGACCTCCACGCTGCCAAAGACAGAGGTCATTACACTCTGCTCATATTACTCGACCTCTCTGCAGCATTTGACACCGTGGACCACCCTCTTCTCCTTCACATTCTCCATACTCTTGGTATTCAGAACAAAGCTTTATCCTGAATCTCCTCTTACCTCTCCCATCGTACCTTCAGTGTCTCTTATGCTAACATCTCCTCCTCCTCTATTGATCTCTCTGTGGGGGTACCCCAGGGCTCTGTCCTGGGATCCCTTCTCTTTTCTCTCTACACACTCTCTCTAGGTGACCTAATCACATCTTTTGGGTTTAAATATCACCTCTATGCTGACGACACACAAATTTACCTTTCAACCCCTGACCTTACACCTGCTATACAGACCAAAGTTTCTGAATGCCTCCCTGAAATATCATCCTGTATGGCCTATCCGCCGACTGAAACTTAACATGGCAAAAACAGAGCTCCTTATACTTCCTCCCAAACCTGGCCCTACTACCTCCTTCCACATTGCTATTGGAAATACGATCATTCACCCAGTAGCCCAAGCACCTCTCATATTCAAAACGTTTCTAAAACTTGTCGCTTTTTCCTCTGCAATATCACAAAGATATGCCCTTTCCTCTGTTACTCAACTGCTAAAACTCTGACTCAGGCCCTCATTCTCTCATGTCTCGATTACTGCAACTTCCTGCTGTCCGGCCTTCCTATCTCTCACCTGTCTCCCCTACAATCTATCCTAAACGCTGCTGCCAGATTCACTCTACTCTTTCCTAAATCTGTCTCCGCATATCCCCTCCTGAAATCCCTCTCCTGGCTTCCGATTAAATCACGTATCTCACACTCAATTCTCCTGCTCACTTTTAAAGCTTTACATTCTTCTGCCCCATTCTTACATCTCAGCCCTAATTTCTCGCTATGCACCATCACGACTCTTGCGTTCTTCTCAAGGATGTCTTCTTTCTACCCCCTTTGTATCTAAAGCTCTCTCCCGCCTTAAACCTTTCTCACTTTCTGCCCCACACCTCTGGAATGCCCTTCCCCTCAATACCCGACTAGCCCGCTCGCTATCCACCTTTAAGACCCACCTTAAGACACATCTGCTTAAAGAAGCATATGAGTAGCACTGGATAATCATGGACACATGACACATAAAACTTGGCCCCCTGCAGACGCACTTACTGGTATTCCCTCCTACTGTCTCTGTACGTTCTCCCTACCTACCAATTAGATTTTAAGCTCCTCGGAGCAGGGACTCCTTCCTTAATGTTACTTTTACAGTATGTCTGAAGCACTAATTCCCATGATCTGTTATTTATATTATTTGTTATTTATATGACATGTATTACTACTGTGAAGCGCTATGTACATTTATGGCGCTATATAAATAAAGACATACAATACAATACAATACAATCCTCAATTCAAAATATAAATTACGAATGTGGTATCACAATTGATGAAGGACGCAACAGGGAATTCACATCCAGAGACAAATGACTTAAACTTTGAAGGATTTGGGTGCATATATTAAATGAAATACATTTCAGACATTTGAAACTGCCTTTTGGTATCTGTCTAGACTGACCAGTTTTACTAGAAAAGAGACTAGGAGAGACCGAATTTGCAATAGTTCTTGCTTTCTTGAATACAAATTGGGGACCTTCAGTGTACTGTATACATTTGTCAAAAGATAATCCCCAGAAAGTAAACCCCAATGTTTTTTTTTACAATATGTTTAATTTGACCAACTTGAGTGTTATACTGTGTGATAAATAAAGGTTGATTAATGGCCCTCATATTTTGATCAGGAGACTTATTTCTTTGTTTATATAAAAGCTCTTGTCTGGTGAATTTATTTACCTCTTCCAGAGAGTTCTTTAAATCAATGGACGAGTAACCTCTGGATTGAAACCTTTAAAGGAGTTCACTTGATTGTTTTTCAAAGTCTTCATTGTTAGAACAAATTCGTTTAAGTCTTATAAATTCTCCCTTGGGAATGTTTTTCAGAAGGGATTTAGGATGACAGCTGTCAGCTCTAAGAAAGGTGTTTCGTGAATTTGGTTTTCTGTAAACATCTGAACTAATAACCATATTAATGTCGATAAACCATAATAAATCCAAATAGTGTATGTGATGATAATTATAAGTGTAAGTGAAGTGCAGGTTAAAGTTATCATTATTAAGATAATTAATAAATAATAAATGTGAACGTGTATCTCCGTGCCAAATAAAAACCAAATCATCTATAAAGCGTTTGTAAAAGGTGTTAAGGTGTCGAAAGGGGTTTCTATCTCCAAACACGTGGTCCGACTCCCACCAATCTAAAAAAAGATTTGCATAGGAAGGGGCGAAACTCGTGCCCATCGCGGTACCACGTGTCTGGAGATAAAAAGCCCCATCAAACATAAAATAATTATGTGTGAGAAGAAAATTAATACAATCCAAAATAAAAGTGCTCTGAACCAGTGATATAGTGGAGTGCTCAAGAAAATGTCTGATAGCTGTCATCCCTTGCTGGTGGTCAATGACTGTATATAGGGATATAATATCCATAGTGACCCACATACAGTCACTTCGCCACTCAACAGTTTCCAACTGTTCCAGAAGGTCTCTACTGTCCCTAATTTAGGAGGGAAGATCTCCTACAAAGCTCTGTAGGTAATGGTCCACATATCTGGAAACACCATCTCCCAAAGATCCGATACTTGAGACTATTGGCCTCCCAGGTGGGGAGACCAATGTCTTATGGATCTTTGGGAGATGGTAGAATATGGGCACTATAGGATATGGTTTGTACAAAAATTCTAATTCCTTGTGATCTAAAACATACAGAACACCTACAAGCTCAAATTGAACCCCCAAAATACCCACAACATATATATAAGCATATAAGTTTCACAGAGGAGTGCTACTGAGCATGGCAATATGTATTTAAAACCAGAGACATAACATAAAACACAGACAAAGCTCAGTGCACATCCAGAAAAACTTATATACGGTACAGTGCCTAAATATACATGTATAAATAACTAATAAATAAAATGGTCTTTTAGTTTAACATTTTGGCCAAATTGTTGTAAGCCCTTGAGCCAAACTTCACGGCAGACCACGTTTCAAGGGTCCCTATACTAATATAAATTCTTAATAGCCTGTGCATTGCCAGGAAGAATGATTTATAATAAATCTGTCAATATAAGTTGCAAAAGTTCTAAGTCTGATTGAAGCTTTTATTAACCTGTACATTACCAGGAAAAGCACTCTGTAATAGATTTGTCACAATCACACTGCATGCAGGCAAGTTCCCCTGATAGTGGGAGATGCCATGGAGTGAGCTTTTAACCATTTAAATGTGGGAGGGAGTGAGCTTCAATTGGATAGGAGGTTGCCACCCTCCAAAACAGCCAAGACTAGCTGCACAAGAATTATAAAACATACAGAACACCTACAAGCTCAAATTGAACCCCCAAAATACCCACAACATATATATAAGCATATAAGTTTCACAGAGGAGTGCTACTGAGCATGGCAATATGTATTTAAAACCAGAGACATAACATAAAACACAGACAAAGCTCAGTGCACATCCAGAAAAACTTATATATGGTACAGTGCCTAAATATACATGTATAAATAACTAATAAATAAAATGGTCTTTTAGTTTAACATTTTGGCCAAATTGTTGTAAGCCCTTGAGCCAAACTTCACGGCAGACCACGTTTCAAGGGTCCCTGCACTAATATAAATTCTTAATAACCTGTGCATTGCCAGGAAGAATGATTTATAATAAATCTGTCAATATAAGTTGCAAAAGTTCTAAGTCTGATTGAAGCTTTTATTAACCTGTACATTACCAGGAAAAGCACTCTGTAATAGATTTGTCACAATCACACTGCATGCAGGCAAGTTCCCCTGATAGTGGGAGATGCCATGGAGTGAGCTTTTAACCATTTAAATGTGGGAGGGAGTGAGCGTCAATTGGATAGGAGGTTGCCACCCTCCAAAACAGCCAAGACTAGCTGCACAAGAATTATAAAACATACAGAACACCTACAAGCTCAAATTGAACCCCCAAAATACCCACAACATATATATAAGCATATAAGTTTCACAGAGGAGTGCTACTGAGCATGGCAATATGTATTTAAAACCAGAGACATAACATAAAACACAGACAAAGCTCAGTGCACATCCAGAAAAACTTATATACGGTACAGTGCCTAAATATACATGTATAAATAACTAATAAATAAAATGGTCTTTTAGTTTAACATTTTGGCCAAATTGTTGTAAGCCCTTGAGCCAAACTTCACGGCAGACCACGTTTCAAGGGTCCCTGCACTAATATAAATTCTTAATAACCTGTGCATTGCCAGGAAGAATGATTTATAATAAATCTGTCAATATAAGTTGCAAAAGTTCTAAGTCTGATTGAAGCTTTTATTAACCTGTACATTACCAGGAAAAGCACTCTGTAATAGATTTGTCACAATCACACTGCATGCAGGCAAGTTTCCCTGATAGTGGGAGATGCCATGGAGTGAGCTTTTCCTGGTAATGTACAGGTTAATAAAAGCTTCAATCAGACTTAGAACTTTTGCAACTTATATTGACAGATTTATTATAAATCATTCTTCCTGGCAATGCACAGGTTAAAAAGAATTTATATTAGTGTAGGGACCCTTGAAACGTGGTCTGCCGTGAAGTTTGGCTCAAGGGCTTACAACAATTTGGCCAAAATGTTAAACTAAAAGACCATTTTATTTATTAGTTAATTATACATGTATATTTAGGCACTGTACCGTATATAAGTTTTTCTGGATGTGCACTGAGCTTTGTCTGTGTTTTATGTTACTGTATGTCTCTGGTTTTAAATACATATTGCCATGCTCAGTAGCACTCCTCTGTGAAACTTATATGCTTATATATATGTTGTGGGTATTTTGGGGGTTCAATTTGAGCTTGTAGGTGTTCTGTATGTTTTATAATTCTTGTGCAGCTAGTCTTGGCTGTTTTGGAGGGTGGCAACCTCCTATCCAATTGAAGCTCACTCCCTCCCACATTTAAATGGTTAAAAGCTCACTCCATGGCATCTCCCACTATCAGGGGAACTTGCCTGCATGCAGTGTGATTGTGACAAATCTATTACAGAGTGCTTTTCCTGGTAATGTACAGGTTAATAAAAGCTTCAATCAGACTTAAAACTTTTGCAACTTATATTGACAGATTTATTATAAATCATTCTTCCTGGCAATGCACAGGTTATTAAGAATTTATATTAGTGTAGGGACCCTTGAAACGTGGTCTGCCGTGAAGTTTGGCTCAAGGGCTTACAACAATTTGGCCAAAATGTTAAACTAAAAGACCATTTTATTTATTAGTTATTTATACATGTATATTTAGGCACTGTACCGTATATAAGTTTTTCTGGATGTGCACTGAGCTTTGTCTGTGTTTTATGTTATGTCTCTGGTTTTAAATACATATTGCCATGCTCAGTAGCACTCCTCTGTGAAACTTATATGCTTATATATATGTTGTGGGTATTTTGGGGGTTCAATTTGAGCTTGTAGGTGTTCTGTATGTTTTATAATTCTTGTGCAGCTAGTCTTGGCTGTTTTGGAGGGTGGCAACCTCCTATCCAATTGAAGCTCACTCCCTCCCACATTTAAATGGTTAAAAGCTCACTCCATGGCATCTCCCACTATCAGGGGAACTTGCCTGCATGCAGTGTGATTGTGACAAATCTATTACAGAGTGCTTTTCCTGGTAAAGAACAGGTTAATAAAAGCTTCAATCAGACTTAGAACTTTTGCAACTTATATTGACAGATTTATTATAAATCATTCTTCCTGGCAATGCACAGGTTATTAAGAATTTATATTAGTGTAGGGACCCTTGAAACGTGGTCTGCCATGAAGTTTGGCTCAAGGGCTTACAACAATTTGGCCAAAATGTTAAACTAAAAGACCATTTTATTTATTAGTTATTTATACATGTATATTTAGGCACTGTACCGTATATAAGTTTTTCTGGATGTGCACTGAGCTTTGTCTGTGTTTTATGTTATGTCTCTGGTTTTAAATCCTTGTGATCTAATACACCCAGGTGTGAACCATCATCCAAGAGGGATCTAAGTTCTTTAAGAAATAGGGTTGTGGGGTTATTTTTTAGTGTTGAATATGAAAGCTTATCGTTAAGTTGGCGTAAAGCCTCATCCTTATATTGCGTCCTACTTTGCACTACAACAGCCCCCCCCCTTTATCGGCCCCTTTTATCACCAGGGAATTGTTGGCCTTGAGAGATGACAACGCCTCCATCTCTGAAGGAGAGAGATTACGGAATCTGCTCTGCAGTGGCGACACATCAAAAGTGTATCCCCTGGAGAGCAGAGCCAAATCCCTCTCCCCCAGTTTCTCAAATGTGGTAAGAAAATGTCCCTTTCATATGTGAGGGTAAGAATGTAGATTTATTTTGAAAGCCAGAACTAATCTTTCCCAGAATATTATTGGGATCTATCTCATCCATCATCTCATTCTCTTGTAGTAGAGAATTTAAGTAATGTGCACAACAATGCTGGTTAAAAGTAAGTTTTGTCTTGGAAACATTTTCTATATAACTTGACTGATCATCTGAAAGAGAATAAGCAGAATGTTCATTACTAGGTACAGATATATCAGATACATTGGAATTCTTACTCTCAAAGAAACGTTTTAGAGTAAGTTTTCGTATATATTTGTGTAAATCTATTGTAACATCAAATAACTTAAATTTTGTATCCGGTGCAAACTTAAGTCCTTTGTTGAGAACTGATAATTCTGATATAGGAAGTGGATTACCTGATATATTAATCACTCCAGAATCTTCTATTAAGAGTTCTTTTTCCTCTTTTGTGGGTTTTTGGGTGTTTTTCTTTCTACTGCGATTAGTTCATCTGAACCTCTCCGGATTTTTGACGCTCCAAAAAAGGTTTTCTTTTCATACCCTCGTTCTTTATTAGATTCTGAAGAAAATTGACCAGTACCTCTTGATCCGCCCCTATTTTCCTCACGACATTCACGTTCTTCACCTTCCCCAAACCTTGATGTAGTGGCCTGGGAAAGAGTCTCAAAGTCTGAAAAATCAGATTCCCCACTTCCTGGCTGGAAAGAGATGTTTTTCTTTAAAATTGATTTTTGTTTTCTTTGTTGTTGTTGTTTATGTGGATTTGTTTTTTGTGGTGTAGATGCATTAAATCGTTTAGTAGGAACAGGTCTTTGCCAGAAATACACTTGGTTACGTATATAGTCTTGTTTGTCCCTTTCGAACTTGAGTTAGTTTTTAGCCATAACTTCCTTTTCCATCATTTTTATGTTATCTGATAAGGCTTGATCTTCTTTATTCGCAACACTCTGGGTATTCTTTTTGTTTGTATATAATTTTGTATTGCAATAATATACCATCAGGTGTGTATATTATTAGTGAGTAACTTTTCCAATTTTGTAAAATGTATTTTTAAATCAGATACATCATCACAGTTCGGTTCTAGTGTATTGTCAAACACTTGTTCTGCTTTGCGTGCTCTTTTAGCATTATCTGAGCAGCAAAAAGCAAACTGCATAGGATTTTCATCTTCCGTGTCACTTCCAGTATTGTTAGAATCCATTATAGAGACAGTATATATAATATTGAAAAAAATGTTGAAAAAAATATATATAAAAATAATGGGACAGCACGCTCTATAGTTAGTTCATATATAGTATAACCAAGGTTTGAATGAGCAACCTCACACAGAATTATGCACAAAATGTAGTAGGTGTGTGGTGCTCCAATAGACAACCCATAGGTTCAAAATAAACTTGATTGTAGAATAATGCACATGTATACTCCCCAGTGGTTGGACATGATTTAAATCCCAGGCATTTATAACACTCACAGCTCCAAGATAAACCGACTAGTGGACTAGGGTCCCCACAGGCACTGTAGTAAGGGACCTCACAATATAGTGACCCAGTATAATATATCGGTATGGAGACAAAATTGAATGAAATAACTCACTCTTGATGAGATGTGTGATCCAGATTGTCCAGACTTTTATCCACAGCAGTGGGTGTGCTTCTGATTTTTCAGCATGCTAGCAAAGGAAACAGATAGGAAAAAGCAGGCACCAGCAAAGCAGGTAAAAAAAAAAAACATCCAAAGAGCGTGTGACTATTAAAAAAAAATGATTTAATGGATTGCAGCAAGGGTTACAACAACATTATGGGGTACAGCCCCCCCCCCCCCACCAACACGTTTCGTGTGGTAAACATTGGGGTATACTTTCTGGGGATTCTCTTTTGACAAATGTATACACTGAAGGTCCCCAATTTGCATTCAAGAAAGCCAGAACTATTGCAAATTCGGTCTCTCCTAGTCTCTTTTCTAGTAAAACTGGTCAGTCTAGACAGATACCAAAAGGCAGTTTCAAATGTCTGAAATGTATTTCATTTAATATATGCACCCAAATCCTTCAAAGTTTAAGTCATTTGTCACCGGATGTGAATTCCCTGTTGCGTCCTTCATCAATTGTGATACCACATTCGTAATTTATATTTTGAATTGCGGATGTGGCAAACAGTATTTAGGCCGCACCACCAGGGCCCTCAAGGTACGCATCAGGGAGCATATGAGACTCATTAAAAAAGGAGACCTTACTCATCCGGTGTCATACCATTTTACCAATTGTAAAATGGGTAGTATTGATACTTTCAACTTTATAGGGATAAAACATGTGCCAAGCCCGGCCAGAGGTGGTGACAGAGCGGAATGTCTGGATAAACGTGAACTATATTGGATTTACACTTTAAAAACAAGAATTCCCTCTGGTCTAAACTCTGATTGGGACTTGGCACCATTCCTAAATTGATTTATCATATAACATGTTTATGAAGGATTAAGTGCATATATTTCCTTGCTTCCCTCTGCTTTTTCCTCATTTTTAATGCTGAAGGAGTATACAAATTCCTCCCTTTTCTTATTTCCCACTTCATTCATATGTATATGCATATACAGATGGGCATATAATGCTTATACAATTGTATGTGCTAGTCACACCTTTGTCATGCTTATAATGAATGAGTTCATTGTTATACATAACTCTACATAGGTATTTTTTACCCACTTAAGATCTATATTAAATAATATTTTGGATTTTTAATACTATTCAGAAATTCTATAAAACAGAATTTTTAGTTTATGACAAAACAACATCTTCTATATGTAGTCCATAAATGTCACTTCCAAAGTTCTCAACATTATTACTTTTTCTTTCTTCAGATGGATTATGATGATCTATATGCATATATATTTTTACCTTATTATGGAATAGTTATGTGTATATATATATATATATATATAGACATATGGTGACCAGGGGATCCTGATAGCCAAAAGAAGACAGCACACTGCAATGTTGGTATCAAAAAAAGTGTATTAAGTGACACAGGGCCGCCAACGTTTCGGTCCTCCCAACGGGACCTTCCTCAGGGCAGTGCACCTCAGACTGACACAAGCACCCATATATACCCCTTAACACATACTAAAAACACCTGACAACAATCAAGAAAATCCAAATTGTAATCCCAGATACAGCCCACATTGCTTAACAGCCAATCCAACATACTGACACTGGCTAGCACCAATGAAATAGCCTGATCTTGACACAAGTGCAATTAGTCATATGTTAATTAGTGACATCACAGTACCTCCTATCTACTGTATGTAACCATGACTACATAAAGCATACCATTACATTCAAATGCACATGAATGGTTAAATTGCACATGAATGGTAGAAATACATATAAAGTGATGCCCATAGCGGCTGCTGGCCCTCAGTGCTGTAGATGCATGCTAAAAATACTGCTATACTTTCCCATAAAGGCATACCTCAGTGTAGATGGTCCTAGGGAACGGTCAACCTGTCTGATAAGCAACAACCAAGGGGGAACGGCCAGTTAGCTGTATTTCACATGCTGGCAGCGTGTTCATTTGAACTGATCACTTGCCTGACCTGTTGTATAGGGAGGGGGGGTAATACTCATGCGTTGCGATCCCTAGAGTACTTCCGTGCATGCGCAGTGCGTCCCTAACAACCCTGATCGCTTGTCTGACCTGTTGTGAAGGGAGGGAGGGTAATGCTCATGCGATGCGTTCCTTAGTATTCTACCGCGCATGCGCAGTGCGTCCCTAGCAACCCGATCGCTTCCTAGACTACTGTAAGTGGAGGTGCGCACATATCTGTGCTAATGCGCATGCGCAACGCTGCGCTAGTGGCGCAAGCAATGTGATTCTAAAAATGGATGCACATGTGCCCTGGTAGTATGTCAGCGTCTAAGACAGACCTAAAGAAGACATGAACATAATAAAGATAACTGATACTTTCTTACCATAAGCACAGATAATGGCAACACAGTACACCCAGTGGCCAAAGGTTGGATACATACAGTACTGGGATGAAACTAAGAGCAAACCTATAATAAAATCAAACATTTAAAAACAAGAGTCTGATGTCTGAATATTTAAGACTATAATCTAGATGGGACCTACATAATTCCTGCATACATGAAGCCATACCAAGTAGTATGTTGGTGTAGTAACCATAATTAATATAATAGGCTAATAGAATATGTAATATGCAAATGTACCACATGCATACCAGAAAGTGGCAAATCAATACCTGTAGTACCAAAAGTCTATCCACATATATTGTTGGTTACAGTGGAAATCTATCCACATACAACCGGCTGTTAATAGTGTGTTGTTCTGAAACTTTGGACACCGTGTGTGGCAGAACACCCAAAAGTGAATGAAGTGAGTGAAACATATAGGGAAAGGGGGGATGGAGGAAATCGGCATTGCGTATAGTGTACAGAAACATATTAAGATAGTGTACCAAAAGAACTGATGAAAAATCACTATACACAGAAACTTTACAGAAAACAGCCTAACTTTAGATCTTCATTTAGTCCATGAGGGGAGATGGTCTTGAGTTCATATATGAGTCTTGCCTCTTGTTGCAGAAGCAGCCTGTTTCTATCACCCCCTCTAGGTGGTGGTTGCACCTGTAGTATGGGCATACACCGCAATGTTGCTAATGAGTGCCGCAGTTCTTTGAAATGTCTGGCAACCGGCAGGTATTTAAGCTCACTCTGCTCGTCCGTGCTGTTCAATGCTTTTCTGATCGTGGATCGATGGATAGCTATTCTCTCCTTGAGCATGCGAGATGTTTTACGCACGTATCGTAGCCCGCAAGGGCACGTGATCATGTACACGACAAAACGAGACTCACAATTTAGGAAATTTTTGATCTTGATCGGAACCCCACTGTGCGGGTGGGTATAACTTGCACCCGTTTGCATGAAACTGCAGTTAGTGCAGCCATGGCACTTGTATGTACACTTTCTGTACGGCATCCAACCGCATTAAGCGCAGTATACATAAGAACTGGCATATCTTAGCAAATGACAACAAAATTGGCAAAATCTGTAAAGACCCACCGCTGTTCTGCTACAAGCGAGGACGCAACCAAAGGGGGTGATAGAAACAGGCTGCTTCTGTAACAAGAGGCAAGACTCATACAAGAACTCAAGACCATCTCCCCTCATGGACTAAATGAAGATCTAAAGTTAGGCTGTTTTCTGTAAAGTTTCTGTGTATAGTGATTTTTCATCAGTTCTTTTGGTACACTATCTTAATATGTTTCTGTACACTATACGCAATGCCGATTTCCTCCATCCCCCCTTTCCCTATATGTTTCACTCACTTCATTCACTTTTGGGTGTTCTGCCACACATGGTGTCCAAAGTTTCAGAACAACACACTATTAACAGCCGGTTGTATGTGGATAGATTTCCACTGTAACCAACAATAAATGTGGATAGACTTTTGGTACTACAGGTATTGATTCGCCACTTTCTGGTATGCATGTGGTACATTTGCATATTATATATTCTATTAGCCTATTATATTAATTATGGTCACTACACCAACATACTACTTGGTATGGCTTCATGTATGCAGGAAATATGTAGGTCCCATCTAGATTATAGTCTTAAATATTCAGACATCAGACTCTTGTTTTTAAATGTTTGATTTTATTATAGGTTTGCTCTTAGTTTCATCCCAGTACTTTATGTATCCAACCTTTGGTCACTGGGTGTACTTTGTTGCCATTATCTGTGCTTGTGGTAAGAAATTATCAGTTATCTTTATTATGTTCATGTCTTCTTTAGGTCTGTCTTAGACGCTGACATACTACCAGGGCACATGCGCATCCATTTTTAGAATCACATTGCTTGCGCCACTAGCGCAGCGTTGCGCATGCGCATTAGCACAGATATGCGCGCACCTCCACTTACAGTAGTCTAGGAAGCGATCGGGTTGCTAGGGACGCACTGCGCATGCGCGGTAGAATACTAAGGAACGCATCGCATGAGCATTACCCTCCCTTCACAACAGGTCAGACAAGCGATCAGGGTTGTTAGGGACGCACTGCGCATGCACGGAAGTACTCTAGGGATCGCAATGCATGAGTATTACCCCCCCTCCCTATACAACAGGTCAGGCAAGCGATCAGTTCAAATGAACACGCTGCCAGCATGTGAAATACAGCTAACTGGCCGTTCCCCCTTGGTTGTTGCTTATCAGACAGGTTGACCGTTCCCTAGGACCATCTACACTGAGGTATGCCTTTATGGGAAAGTATAGCAGTATTTTTAGCATGCATCTACAGCACTGAGGGCCAGCAGCCGCTATGGGCATCACTTTATATGTATTTCTACCATTCATGTGCAATTTAACCATTCATGTGCATTTGAATGTAATGGTATGCTTTATGTAGTCATGGTTACATAGATAGGAGGTACTGTGATGTCACTAATTAACATATGACTAATTGCACTTGTGTCAAGATCAGGCTATTTCATTGGTGCTAGCCAGTGTCAGTATGTTGGATTGGCTGTTAAGCAATGTGGGCTGTATCTGGGATTACAATTTGGATTTTCTTGATTGTTGTCAGGTGTTTTTAGTATGTGTTAAGGGGTATATATGGGTGCTTGTGTCAGTCTGAGGTGCACTGCCCTGAGGAAGGTCCCGTTGGGAGGACCGAAACGTTGGCGGCCCTGTGTCACTTAATACACTTTTTTTGATACCAACATTGCAGTGTGCTGTCTTCTTTTGGCTATCAGGATCCCCTGGTCACCATATGTCTACATACTACCTATAGGACAAGCATCTGCCTCTTACATCAAAAACGTGAGTGCTAATCTCCATACCTGACTATATATATATATAGACGTGTGGTAACCAGGGGATCCTGATGACCAAAGAAGACAGCACACCGCAAAGATGATACAAAAAAGTGTATTATGAAACACAGGGCCGCCCTGTGTTTCATAATAAACTTTTTTGTATCATCTTTGCGGTGTGCTGTCTTCTTTGGTCATCAGGATCCCCTTGTTTCCACACATCTATATGTTGCATATGGGACAAGCATCTGCCTTCTAACCAAAACGTGAGTTCAAATCTCCATACCATGACTATGGTCACGGGTATGAGCTCCTATGTAAAGGACACAACGGATTTTATTTTGCAGCTTGGTGACATCGCACTGGAAAAAATGGACTACATTTTGGTCACTTTAGACGCTATTAGCCTATTATATTAATTATGGTTACTACACCAACATACTACTTGGTATGGCTTCATGTACTGTATGCAGGAAATATGTAGGTCCCATCTAGATTATAGTCTTAAATATTCAGACATCAGAATCTTGTTTTTAAATGTTTGATTTTATTATAGGTTTGCTCTTAGTTTCATCCAGAACTGTATGTATACAACCTTTGGTCACTGGGTGTACTGTGTTGCCATTATCTGTGCTTATGGTAAGAAAGTATCGGTTATCTTTATTATGTTCATGTCTTCTTTAGGTCTGTCTTAGATGCTGACATACTACCAGGGCACAGGCGCATCCATTTTTTGAATCACATTGCTTGCGCCACTAGCGCAGCGTTGTGCATGCGCATTAGCACAGATATGCGCGCACCTCCACTTACAGTAGTCTAGGAAGCGATCGGGTTGCCAGGTACGCACTGCGCATGCGCGGTAGAATACTAAGGAACGCATCGCATGAGCATTACCCTCCCTTCACACCAGGTCAGACAAGCGATCAGGGTTATTAAGGACGCACTGCGCATGCACAGAAGTACTCTAGGGATCGCAACGCGTGAGTATTACCCCCCTCCCTATACAACAGGTCAGGCAAGCGATCAGTTCAAACGAACACGCTGCCAGCATGTGAAATACAGCTAACTGGCCGTTCCCCCTTGGTTGTTGCTTATCAGACAGGTTGACTGTTCCCTAGGACCATCTACACTGAGGTATGCTTTTATGGGAAAGTATAGCAGTATTTTTAGCATGCATCTACAGCACTGAGGGCCAGCAGCCGCTATGGGCATCACTTTATATGTATTTCTACCATTCATGTGCATTTTAACCATTCATGTGCATTTGAATGTAATGGTATGCTTTATGTAGTCATGGTTACATAGATAGGAGGTACTGTGATGTCACTAATTAACATATGACTAATTGCACTTGTGTCAAGATCAGGCTATTTCATTGGTGCTAGCAAGTGTCAGTATGTTGGATTGGCTGTTAAGCAATGTGGGCTGTATCTGGGATTACAATTTGGATTTTCTTGATTGTTGTCAGGTGTTTTTAGTATGTGTTAAGGGGTATATATGGGTGCTTGTGTCAGTCTGAGGTGCACTGCCCTGAGGAAGGTCCCGTTGGGAGGACCGAAACGTTGGCGGCCCTGTGTCACTTAATACACTTTTTTTGATACCAACATTGCAGTGTGCTGTCTTCTTTTGGCTATCAGGATCCCCTGGTCACCATATGTCTACATACTACCTATAGGACAAGCATCTGCCTCTTACATCAAAAACGTGAGTGCTAATCTCCATACCTGACTACAGTATATATATATATAGACGTATGGTAACCAGGGGATCCTGATGACCAAAGAAGACAGCACACCGCAAAGATGATACAAAAAAGTGTATTATGAAACACATGGCCGCCCTGTGTTTCATAATAAACTTTTTTGTATCATCTTTGCGGTGTGCTGTCTTCTTTGGTCATCAGGATCCCCTTGTTACCACACGTCTATATGTTGCATATGGGACAAGCATCTGCCTTCTAACCAAAATGTGAGTACAAATCTCCATACCATGACTATATATATATATAATACTAGGTCACACATATCTGTGTATCCATATACATTTTTACCATCTATTCTGTCCATCTTGTTAGGTATGTTATTTCTTGGTTTTAGGAGGAGTATTCATGTTTTATTTATTGATATTTCCTTTTTAATAAGTATTGTTTATTGTTCTTTGATTGTTCCTATGCTAGGAATATATGCCAGGTACTTCCATAGGCATTTTTTAACATTATTGATGTTCTTTTGTTCATGTTACTAAAAAAGTTGTCATTTTTTGAATTTTTTTATATCCCTCATGTTGCTTGCTGACGTCATCACGTGGGCGTCACTCTGAAAGTTTCAGGAAGTGAACACTGATGAATTGCAGCATGCTTCTAAGGGCTATAAAAACGAGCATGTGAGTACTGTAAAGTCACCTTGAAAAAGATCTTACGCTGGCAACGCGTTGGTGGGGGGGCCCTGTACCCCATAATGTTGTTGTAACCCTTGCTGCAATCCATTAAATCATTTTTTTTTAAAGGGCACACACTCTTTGGATGTTTTGTTTTTTTTTCCCCTGCTTTGCTGGTGCCTGCTTTTTCCTATCTGTTTCATATACTGGGGGATCCTCACTAACTTAGAGAACATTGACTGTACCCAGGATATACAAATCCCTATGCCCTGATTTAACATTCTGGTCTGTGTTAAAGCAGGGAAGACTGACGGTGAGTCGCATAACTGTTTTCAAGGTAGGCTTTTGACCGGAGTGATGTGCCTATATTTCTGTAACGCCTGTATGCCTGCAGACCTGGCCAGTCCCCAGTACTGAGGTGGGTAAGGGTATAACACGCACCCACAGCAGTGAGGGCGTGCCCGGAGTGTGGTAAATAGCGTTGCCGGGCCTGGAGAGTAAGGGTTAACGTATACTTGCAGAGGCTTGAGTGAGTGTTTGCAGGGATAGATCTGTGAGAGCAGGGGAGGAGACAGGGAAGTAATCCAGGGAGATGGCTTGTTGGCAACGGGGGGCAAAGCCAGTGCTTGGGGCCGGCAGATACTGGAGAGGGTGCAAGCGCCTTCTGTAAGCCTGTTATGTGTGCACACCGCGCGTGTCACTGGGCGTGATGGGCGCACCGCCGGGGAAACGCTCGGCACTGGAGGCAGAGGAGAAGCGGATGAGCCAGGTAAAGCAAGGGCTGGGGGGATGGGGGCGCGCCTCACTGAGAGTAACGAGCGATCGTGAACGCGCGCGCACAGTGCGGGAGCCGCGCGTGTGACCCGAACGCGCGTCAGGGCGCGCAGACCGTGCCGTGGAGGAAAGGCTGAGAGAGGAGGATGGGAAAGAGTGAGGACATAGGAAAGAGGGATAGCTAGGTGCCGTGGGACCTGGGGTGACGGGGACACGCTGGGATCCGTTACAATTTCCCAGGGAATATGACATGATTCCTGGATACATTTTTGGGGTGACCAGCAACTCAGGACCCCTACTACCTAGACACAATCTGAAACACTCTTACCGCAACCCCCCCCCCCCCTCCTTGAAACTCATAGCCTGAGAATCTCCACTGGTTAGCACTCCTGGAAAGGAAAAACACACAATACATTAATTGCAGGTACAATACACAGGTTGAAGAGCAGACATTCTAAAGCCTAAAACAGGGCTCTGAGATAACCAGACGGGCATACTGTAATACCTTTTTTTATGGCCTGGTCACCCCTTCACCGTCACTCCTCACCGCTCAAGATGAAGGCTCAGTTGCAGCCACCACGTCCGGTGTTTCGACTAGCCTGACATGTCTTGAGGCTGTTGGCTCGCATGGAATATTTTGTCAGGAAAGTCTATCTAGACACTTGGTAGGTTTCAGTGTCAGCCCTGTTTCCCTGATCCTTGTCAGCACCGCGGCTACATGCACTAACTGTGAGTCCCACGAGTTACAGAACACAGCGATGTCATCCAGGCATGCCCTTTCAAAAATGTGCAACCCTTCAGTAACCAGGCATTGGAAGGTAACCAGGGCATTCATCATCCCGAATGTCATCACCAAAAATTCATAGACTCCTGGGTCAGTGGAATTTGCCTATAACCTTTCGACAAATCCATGGTGGTCAGATACTTTGCTCCCACGAGCTCATCTAACTGCTCATCCATGTGGGATAAGCATCTGACACGTCTCAGCATTGAGTTGCTCATAGTCTACTCAAAACCAAGTGGTTCCATCCTTCTTGGGTACCTGGACGACCGGACAAGCCCGGGCTCTGAGATGGTACAATTATCCCTAGGGACAACATCTCTTATACCTCCTTCTCTATGCTAATCTTTACCTCAACTGATACTCTGTGGGCATGCTTACTGCTGCGGCAGCTTTTATTCTAACAAATCGCCGTTTTTTCCCTGGCTTTTTCCTGGAATGCGACGCTCTTCACCTGGCGCATGCCGCGTTCATTTTGCGTTCCCAGCCACGGGTCATGCGCGGCTGACGCGCGGTTGATGTGTTTATTGAGAATGGTTCGGATTTAATAGGTTGCAATTCTTCGCGTGTCCGCCAGATGGCAGATATTCATGAATTGTAATGCGCATGCGCTTCAGTAATGTGTCGACTTGCAGGTGTTTCGTTTAAAAAAGATACCACAGTGTGCTATTGTAACTTGGCCTTGAGAATGAAGGAAGAGGTTGCAAAAATGTATCAATTTAGGCTTTTCATTTTAAAGAAAGACAACGACCAGTTTCGGTTACAGTATTCTCCAGAGACCCGCCCGCCATGAGTGTTCAAATGCAGCCCGCTTTCCAAAAACCCGACAGAAGTTACGCGTATTTGATATGGGCCGCGATTAATGCAACAGAGGATAAGATGGCAACAGTTGTTCAAATTTATCAGTATTTTATCGAAAACTATGACTTTTACAAATTTTCGCCAACGTGGAAGCGTGCAGTAAGGAAAAGGTTATGTAGCGATCCCTGTTTTTATCGTATTGAGCCACAATTTGTTGGAGGGTATTGGTGTGTGTTACAGGGTTTTTCCCGTATCTATGATCATGGAGGCGGCAAAAGGCGAAGGGTCATGTTAGAACCAACTAAGAAATGACAGTCGCTGCCAAGCAATGCACCAGCACCGGCTTCCAATGACGGTCCCGCAGTCAGTGACAACCCTGAGCCTGTGCCGGATTTCGCGTGCAGTTTCGATCAAGCTTGCATGTACCTAAGCAATTTCCAGCCTCATCAGCTGACTACAGGTGGACTAGTCCCGCTGCAAACTATCGACGTGGATGATCAAGAACGCTGGATGGCAGTGGACCGGCGCTGGCGCTAGCTGAATGGGAAATTCTATGGTGAGTGTTTTGCCGTATAATTTTCTGTGTTTTTTTTATTTTGACAATACCGTATCAATATCGGTGCGATTCGAAAGTCAAGCAATTCTCCTGTAAGCAATATTATTTTCTGAGCGGCTTCTACAGTACTGCAGATACTGAACAATTGGTGGAACGCTAGGCGCATGCACATTGGAGCCTTCTTGAAACGCATATGCGTGTCATTACATCGACGGTATGCGCATGTGAACAGGAAACGCCCCCCGAGAAAATTATTGGTGGGACTGGCTGGGAACTTCTTTAGGGGGCTGACCATTACAGTAAAACTTTTCTTTTTGTTTTTCCTCAGAAAAGAAAACGGCTAATGGAGGGATTTCGATGGATAATATCGCTTTGTGTAACAATGCCTGCACATTGCTGAATCGGATTTAAAAACCCACGTACCGGAGTCCACAGTTTAGTTGCCGTTGTTATTGATTAGGATAGAATACTGTACCTGAAATAGTATGCTGATGTTTTCCAGCCATACAGTATACTGTACAATACTTTTTTATATACACTGGAGACACACTTTATTCGAGCACGGCTAGTCCCACGAATTCGGGTATACCCGGGTGTATTGAGGTTTGTGACTGTTTTCTGCCCGAGTGCATTGGGTTATTTTCTAGGCAGGGATTGAAGCATTTTATTCCCACTGGCTGCAATACTGCACAGTATATATATATATACTGCATTACAATTCATGAATTTATGCCATCTGGTAGACACGCGAAGCATTGCAGCCTATTAAATCCTAATCATTATCATTTAACAGATCAGCCGCCCGTCAGCCAGGCATGAACCCAGGCTGGAAAGGCAAACACAACGGGGCTTGTCAGAGGTAAGGAGCGGCGCATTCCAGGTATCTGCCAGGTACATACTGGGTATTTGCTCGAATAAAGTGTGTCGGTGCAGTACAGTACAGTATACTGTGTAATAAACCCGAAAAAATAAAAACTATGCATTTATTCCACATGTATCACATACATAATGTGTCTTCTACAGTATACAGTGTCAGTACATACAGTACAGTACAGTTTGTTTCTTCTATTTTTTTTAATACTCTTATACTGAGCATGCTTACAGTATACAGTGCAGTATGCCTCGACATTCTAGAAACACTGTATGTGTAAGGAATCCGCTCCGCGGTTTACTGGTTGCCTCACCTTGCAGACTGTGCAGTCCTGGAACATTTCTCCTGTTATTTACTGCAGCCTGGATTCTCTCACCAAAGCAATACTGCCACACATTCCCTCTGATATTTACTGCAGCCTGGATTCACTCACCAAAGCTATACTGCCACACACTCCCTCTGGTATCTACTACAGCTGTGCAGCCTATCACTGCAACCTAGATTTGCATGTACTCATTGGAGCAGTACCTTCACACTCCCCGCTGGGGATTGGCCCGCTGGCCTTTAAGTACTGTGTTCTCACAATGCTCCCTGCCGAGCATAGTCCTTTCCGGATGTCACTTACTGTTCTGCCACAAGCCCTCGCTTGTTCTCCTATGCTGATACGGAGGTCTCCCCTGCGTCCTTCAGCTTCCTTCTCCTATGCTGATACGGAGGTTTCCCCTGCATCCTTCAGCTTCCGTTCTCCTATGCTGAAACAAAGGTATCCCCTACGTCTTCAGCTTCCTGGTTTCCTGCACTGAAGCAAAGGTATCCCCTACGTCTTCAGTTTCCTGCTATCCTGCACTAGCGGAGGTTTCCCTGTGTTTCTTCAGCTTCCTGGTTCCTGGGGCCTACTCTTTCCCTAATCTAGAGAGGCCGTGTCCTGGTTCCTGCGCTGAAACGGAGGATTCCCTAGCCCGCTCAGGACTCTTGCGCTGTAGCACTGGTTTACCCGTGCAGCTAGGCGGTGTGTAAATCTGGTCTGTCTACCACCTCCTGAGACCAGTACCATGGGCCATGGTCGCCGCACGCGCAGAGGCCACCCCCGCGCTCCTAAGCTGAAGCGGGGCTTTCCTGACTACCTGTTGCCGAACTCCTGCTTGGACAATGTTTATCCTGACGTCTCCTGTCCTGACCCTGGCTTGTACAACGATGATGCTGTCTTCTCCTATCCTGATCCTGCTACGTATGACTACGAACTGCGCAATCCGGATCAGCCTGCGCGGTCTAAGGTTGGTGCTTTTACAACCCCACCTCAGCCACGTGGTCCGACCCAGGTTTGTGGCGAGCAGAACCCTGACAGTATGTTGTTACAGTAGCAAAGGAGCAAATGGAACAATGTAAGACAAATCAACATGTTCTTTTATTGGTGGAGTAAGTACAAAAACATTTATTTACTAATACTGTACAATGTAGAAACATTTTAAGTGCACAGCAGTTCAAAACATCAACAGGTGTATGGTTTACTGCTACATGTGTGAAAACATTTATGTCAGTCAGTATGGTTTACAGTCACATGTTTTAAAAGCAAATTCTTTATTCATAAAATAAGCAAAACGCAACATCTCCTTAATTAAAGAACGACATGTCAAAACATATACTGTAAAGTGGGATGGTGTGCAAAACAGTCTGCACCAGTACAGTCCTCGAGGGCAGCAAACAGGGCAAGTTTTCAGGACAACCTTGAAAACCGTGCCTGTTTGTGGCCCCCAGGGACTGGAATTGTGCATGTCCTGTGTGTTTGGACAGCAAGTTAAAACATTTCTGTATAAATACAAGTAAAAAAACACACAACAACATCTCCTTTATTTAAGTACAGCAGGTCAAATCATGTACAATACAGTTCAGCACAACAGTATGGTCTTACAGAAAGTCCTCTGCATTGTCCGTCCATGGCCGATTCCTTGCATGGCGCAAAATGCCATTAATGCAGTCTCGAACGCCTTTCATTACAGGATCTGTAATTGGATAAAAGCGCCGCGTTTCATCCTGAATGTTCTTTCTTAAATTGACAGGAAGTGCCTTTTTAACGCGATTTCTTTCGTAGTTCACTTTGAAGGCCCAGTCGCAGTACAACGAGTAGGGAACATGGTGCTTTAAAAGTAACAAGGCATACTTGTGGGGTGCACCTGCACTCTTCACCCTATACTTCTCCCTGAGCGCCGGTGGCAGATCGCACAGGGTGATGTCGGGCACCGTATCGATGCAAGCGAATGTAGGTCTTTTGGAAGTGGATGTGCTTGAGGCGACGGGCGATGGTAGGGTGTCTGGGAGGAAGCTTTCCTCCGGTCTTGGTCGCCGTGTTGTCTCCTGGCGTGGTCTTGACGGGGTTGTCATGTCCTCCTCAACAGCATACATGTACACTACATTTTCTGGTGGAGGGGGTGCGCTTGGTGATGGAAGGGGGTCGAAGGTCCATTCATCACATCCATGTCACCCCGCTGCTCCAGCGTCGGGGAAACAGGGCATTAACACCGAGCAAATAATGTATGCACGCTATGTCAGCCTCTATCTTCTCCATCCGTCGATCCATCCGTTGATCCATATGTATCATCCGTTGATCCATTTGTAGCATCCATTGCTCCACATTTAGCATTGTCTCCAGAAGCAGATCTATCTCTGCTAGCACAATAGAATTCCAATAGATCCACACTTATCCCATTCAGCATCCGGTCTAACGAGCTGCTTCTTGTGCATAGCGTGTGAACATCTGGGGGGATGGGTGCAACGGAGGATGAGATGGGGGTTCCATGGAGAGAAGCGGCAGCGACATCGAAGAAGGGTGGAGGAGATGACCTTTGGATATCCAGTAGAGGAGAAGCAGCAGCGTCGTCGAAGAGGGATGGAGAAAGTGACCTTTGGATTTCCGGGCGAGAAGCAGATTCGTCTAAGAGCAAAGGAGAAAGTGACCCGTGGATTTCAAATGCAGCGTCATCGGATAGAACTGGAGAAGATGGCGTGTGGGTTTCCGTGAGGGCGGCGGCAGCGTCAAGGACGAGGGGTGGAGAAGACAGGCTGAAGATTTCCGGGACAGCGGCAGCAAAGTCATCGAAGCGTATGGGAGGAAGTGGTCTGCGGGTTCGATGGGTTGGCTGCCAATCGTTTTGCGTCGAGAGTTCATCACCGTATATCTTCTTGACATAATATAGCTGACGTCTATGAAAACCCTTAGCCTTTGGGGTCAGCAGAAGGTTTTCTTTATTGGCCTTAGCCTGTCGCTTTTGCCTTGGCGTGGAAACGGCAACCGCCTTTCGCTTTTTCTGCTTGACAGGCACGGCAGAGGCGAGTGGGTTCCTGCGTCCGTAGAATCGGGGTTGATCCATGGAAGCAGGTGGCACAATGTAGTATCTGGACAAGGGCAAGTTCAGATAAAGATCATCGAGTGGTGGGCTATGCAAAGTGTGTAACCTTTTATGCATGGCGACCAGGTACAGGTGTTGAAAGTGGGCATACTCTAATGTAAGTCATTACCGTATAAATACACCATCCATTTTGTGGATTCACTGCACATTGAATACACATCGACTAAATATCGAATATACATTCTTGTGTTTGTATTTCTTTCTACTCGCAGCAATGCCTGTTAAAAAGATTTCCAAGGAGCTCAGCATGTGAATTAAGGACATGTACACGAGCGGACACCGAATTGCTGCTATCCAACGCTGGTTAGCTACTTCTGGCATCGTTGTGCCAGCAACCACCGTGAGCGATCAGTGAAGGAAATTTAAACTAAAAGCATGTGATCAGCGCTCAAACCTAAAAACCTATACCTAAATATTACCTAAAATAACCAGGTGCTCTAAAAAAATATAAATAGTAAAGGGTCCCCTATAGGGAAAACCTTAATTTTAATTCCTCACAACCTGTTGTGGCAGGTCTGGGAATGGCTGCCTCAGGAATATAACAACCCTATCCACAAGGGCTGTATACAATGCACAGAGAGATATATGACAAATAACACAGATACAACACAAACAGTGATTCCCTGGCGCACTATCAGATAATAAACCTGACGAATCGGAGTAGTCCCATGAATCAAAAGATGATATAGAAGAGATCCACAGTCCACAATGTCCCGTTCTTTTACACTGGACGCTTGTCTGGAAATACAAATGAAACAACCATTGCGCAGTACCCTATGGTCAATGTTCCACACCCCCACCGTTGCTATCTACTTACTTAAAAATAGATAAGAATGGGCCTCAAAAGGTTTCTTTAAATCTCCACACGATTGGCTCCAACTGATTCCTGCTGCTGGTATCACGATTTACACTTCCAGCATCAGCATCACCATACCGATTGGGAACAAAAAGGGGCACCAATAGTGTAACACTATAACATTTATTATTAAAAAAAAGGACAAGCATAAAAACATGCACTCACATGCCAGAATGCCCTATGCGTGTCCTACAACGTGCCGTCCGCTTCACATGTAAGGATGCCGAGTGATTGCAGGAGGAGGCAGGAGCCGGCGTGGTTCCCCGTTTCGTGGCCGCGACTCGGAGCGCCTAGTCCCTCCTCCGATGACGTTCCCCGTCAATCAACCTCCTTTCCTTCCACAGGGTCTGCACGTCGCAGCATGTACAGCAAGCTCCACCCTACGCGCGTTTCGTGACTCTGACGTCACTTCTTCAGGGGTAATGGAGCTGTGGGGGCACTTAAGGTGTTTTATACCTTTGTGCAAAGCTGACATGGGGTTCCCATTGGATGAATGTCTGATTGGGAACTCCTACTAATTGTCCACTTGTTGGCTGATAACAGGCAGTTCGTGTATAGCAGGTTTAACCACTTCATGCCTGGACAGTCAATAGCACTAAATGATCACATTCTAGCATGCTGTGAAATACTTTACAAAGACAAAATTGATACATCAGTGCCAATGCATCTATTAAAATACATAAGTAAAACTCTAATAATTATAGAAATAAAAAGTATTTAGCAACCTTGTGGCTTATTATTTCAATGTGCGAGTTGGCTATTTTAACTAGCTCACTGTCAATGACAGCATATAGGACTCAGAGGTGGAAGGAGATTACTTTAATTGCAAAAATCAGATAACCTGGTTAGGCAATACTCAACAACAGCAGTATACAGACCTAACTGTCCCTCAGAAATGCTGCCAGGTCAAATTCGATGTTGAGTCCTTTCGGGGTTAAGGTTTTGAGGGTATATATCCAGTAGCTTTCGTGTCTGGATATAAGATTGATTTTATCGCCCCCCCTCCAATTCTGCTTAGGGCAGTCAATTCCTTTGCAGATTAACCCTTCCGGATTTTGTCCATGTTTATTTTTAAAGTGACTGGAGACACTATGTGTCTCCAGACCCTTTTTGATATTATAGACATGTTCCGCAAGACGTCGTTTCAATGGTCTACCTGTTCGCCCTACATATTGTAGTCCACAAGGGCACTCTAACAGGTAGACCACAAAAGGAGTCTTGCAGGAAATGAATGATTTTAATGGGAAATGTAATACCTGTAACATTAGATTGAAATTGCTTGCATTTACTGCTGTACCTACAGCCAATACATTTATCACATGTAAAGAATCCGTCCAATTCCTTAAGCCATGTTGTACTTTGTGCTTTTGTGGAATTAAACAGACAGCTCGGGGATAGTTGAAGCTTTAAATTATTGGCCCTTTTGAATACTATTTGGGGGTGTTTAGGTAATATTGATTTAAGGATTGCATCCCCCTGTAGTATACTCCAATGTTTTCTAATTATTTGTGTTATTTTGTTTGACATCCCATTATATTTGGTTATGAAGGGGATAAACTCTACACCATCTGGTTGTTTTGATTTCTTATTGTCCATACAGATAAGGTCATTTCTATCAATGTCCTTTACACTCTCTAAGGCCTTCTCAACCATGTTAGGATTATATTCTCTCTGGATGAATTTATCCTTAAGATCATTGGCCTGCATCTCAAATGTTTCTGGTTGAGAGCAATTCCTTTGGTTCTTAGGAACTGGCCCTTGGGAATATTATTAATCCATCTATGGTTGTGATGGCTAGATGCCAAGAGATATGTGTTGGCATCTACTTTTTTATAAAAGGTCTTAGTCACAATAGACCCTCGCTCTATGAACAATGTGAGATCTAAGAAGTCTATACTCGTTGGGCTGGTGTTAAAGGTGAATTTTAGGTTCATATTGTTATTATTCAAGTATTTTTGGAACTCCCCAAGTTCCTCGATGCCTCCACCCCAGATACATAGCACGTCGTCTATATAGCGTTTCCATAGTACAAGGCCCGCCCCAAATGGGCCGCCGGAATGGATGTACTCCTTTTCCCACATGCCCATAAAGATGTTGGCATAACTAGGGGCGAACCTTGTACCCATGGCAGTGCCACATATCTGGAGGTAGAAGCTGTTATCATAGCTAAAATAGTTATGCGCAAGTATATAGCGTATCCCCTCTATTATAAATTCTCGGAATCCCTGTTCAAGAGTATCATCTTGATTTAACACCCTTCTGATTGCTCTGATACCTAGGTCATGATTTATGACGGTATACAGAGACGTCAGGTCACACGTGACCCAAATGTAATGATCTTCCCATTTGAGGTCCCTAACTAGATTTAATACGTGTGTGGTGTCTCTTAGAAAAGACGGGATTTTGGGGACATATTTCTGCAGAGTGGAGTCAATGAACTGCGAAAAATTGGATGTTAGTGATTTAATCCCCGATATTTTGGGGCGTCCAGGGGGATTCCAAAGATCCTTATGGATCTTAGGAATGAAATAGAAAATTGGAATCCTTGGCTGTAATACATCCAAGAACTCCAATTCACTCTTTGAGATGTTTCCATCCAAGAAACCCCTATGAAGGTATTCCTGAAGTGCTATCTTAAACTCTATGGATGGATTGCCCTGCAGTTTTTTATATGTAGTTCCATCGCTTAGGATTCTCAAGGACTCTTGTTTATAATAGTCAGAGTCCATTATAACTAATCATGATGGACCCAGAGAGGCATATAGAGGGTATGATAATAGTGTTTTTAGATCTAACAATTTCAGGCCCTTTAATGCACCTTCTTTCAATCATGAAAAAAACCAACACCAATTGTCTTTTTTAGACCACGACAGGGAGTACAACTTCCCTATACGGAAAAACAGCGAGATAGAAAACGCAGTGGGGAGACAAGACACTCCCAGGTCAGCAAGACGCAAAAGAATGGAGGATTCAGAGGAAAAAGAGGTGGAAGAAGGAAAGAGAAAAAAGTCAGAGCAGCCAAACCACCGGTAGAGGTTGGTAATATATTCAATATCAGCAGTTACAGAACCACTGAGGTTGAGGAAAAAGTTTTGTCCAGGGGCCTTAACTTTGCTCCCTCTAAGGGACCAAATATGTTTGACGTGTTTATAGATACCCAAAAATTTGTGAGACGGTTAACATTAAAAAAGTACTTTATAAAAGATGCTGTAAGTAGGGAGATTATTCAGAGCAATAATATAAATAGTGAGAGCAGATCGTCCTCCACCACTCAATTTAAAAGACCCTCAGTGTTTTATCCTAAACACGTGAAGGGTAGTTTCTTAGAAACTTTTTCTGAACTAGTCATTCAGGACATGGAAAAGGCAACCAGTGAGTTTAAAATCCCCAAATATAATCTTAGTAAGATAGAAAAAGATGCAGTAAAGAGCCTGGAAAGCAACAAACAAATAGTAATTAAGTCTGCGGACAAAGGGGGAGGCATAGTTATAATGGACTCTGACTATTATAAACAAGAGTCCTTGAGAATCCTAAGCGATGGAACTACATATAAAAAACTGCAGGGCAATCCATCCATAGAGTTTAAGATAGCACTTCAGGAATACCTTCATAGGGGTTTCTTGGATGGAAACATCTCAAAGAGTGAATTGGAGTTCTTGGATGTATTACAGCCAAGGATTCCAATTTCCTATTTCATTCCTAAGATCCATAAGGATCTTTGGAATCCCCCTGGACGCCCCATAATATCAGGGATTAAATCACTAACATCCAATTTGTCGCAGTTCATTGACTCCACTCTGCAGAAATATGTCCCCAAAATCCCGTCTTTTCTAAGAGACACCACACACGTATTAAATCTAGTTAGGGACCTCAAATGGGAAGATCATTACATTTGGGTCACGTGTGACGTGACGTCTCTGTATACCATCATAAATCATGACCTAGGTATCAGAGCAATCAGAAGGGTGTTAAATCAAGATGATACTCTTGAACAGGGATTCCGAGAATTTAGGTTGATTGATGGGGAACGTTATCGGAGGAGGGACTAGGCGCTCCGAGTCGCGGCCACGAAACAGGGAATCACGCCGGCTCCTGCCTCCTCCTGCAATCACTCGGCATCCTTACATGTGAAGCGGACGGCACGTTGTAGGACACGCATAGGGCATTCTGGCATGTGAGTGCATGTTTTTATGCTTGTCCTTTTTTTTAATAATAAATGTTATAGTGTTACACTATTGGTGCCCCTTTTTGTTCCCAATCGGTATGGTGATGCTGATGCTGGAAGTGTAAATCGTGATACCAGCAGCAGGAATCAGTTGGAGCTAATCGTGTGGAGATTTAAAGAAACCTTTTGAGGCCCATTCTTATCTATTTTTAAGTAAGTAGATAGCAACGGTGGGGGTGTGGAACATTGACCATAGGGTACTGCGCAATGGTTGTTTCATTTGTATTTCCAGACAAGCGTCCAGTGTAAAAGAACGGGACATTGTGGACTGTGGATCTCTTCTATATCATCTTTTGATTCATGGGACTACTCCGATTCGTCAGGTTTATTATCTGATAGTGCGCCAGGGAATCACTGTTTGTGTTGTATCTGTGTTATTTGTCTTATATCTCACCGTGAGCTATCATGCACACCGAAAAAAGAGAGACCACAAAAGGGCACCAAGGGTAACTAACGCGTAAGTATATTTATACAACTTTTAAATAAAATTAATTTTAATTTAAATCTAATAATTTTGTTATTTCTGTTGATTTATATTACAACAGTATATATATTTTGTATATTTATATTTATATTACAATATTATATATATTTTGTATATTTATATTTATATCAGTACAGTATATATATGTTGTATATTTATATTTATATTACAACAGTATATATATTTTGTATATATATAGTACAACAGTATATATTTTTTGTATATTTATATATAAATTTTATATTGTTGCATATTAATAAAACAATATATTTTCTTTACATTGTAGGGAGACAACTCTTCTGGTGGACAAAATAAGTGAGGAGAATGATGAAGAGTGCATTAAGTGTCAAAAACACTCTACAGGAAAAGCACAATCTGACTGTATCCGAGAGCAGCATAAAGAAGATGAGACGCAGCATTGGATGGAAATATGGACGTGTGAGGTTAGTACTGGACAGTACAGGAGGTAAAAGTGTTGTTTAGGAAACTGTACTGTACCGCTAAAATTATTTATTCCTTGTCATTACAGAACGTACCCCATGATACGGGACGCAAACAAAATCAAAATAGTGGTCCAGGCCCAGGCATGGATCGACAGTGGGGAGACTTTCCAGGATTGCATCTTCAATGATGAGTCTACTGTGTCGCTGGAGAGATTTGCAAGCTTTGCATTCCACAAAAAAAGCCGCATATCTTTGAAGCCACAGCCAAAACACCCCGTGAAGCTGCATGTGTGTGGTGCCATCTCTAGGCATGGACCAGGATGCATTGTCATCTTTGAAGGTAAAATATATCAAATATAATGTAGCCTTATGCACTGTACTTTACTAGTTTAACCTTACTGTATGCACTGTACTGTACTATTGTGCAGTTTTTTGAGGACTTTTCTTTCTTGCTAAAGGAATAATGAATAAAGCTTTCTTCCTAGACAACATTGTCCCTGAGAGAGTGCAATATATCACACGCGAGTTCCCCAATGGTCACCGCTTCTACCAGGACAACGATCTGAAGCACACCGCGTCAACAGCGCATATCCTTGAGAGCGGTATCAACTGGGTGAAGATGCCAGCGGAGTAAGTGCAGTAGACCGTGTCTCATTTTTTCCCCCACTGTTTTTACTGTGTACTGTATCTCTTAAACTAATTGTCCTTTTTTTCCAATGACAGATCGCCAGACTTCAATCCGATCGAAATGGTCTGGCATCAGCTGAAGGACCATATCCGGAAAGTGGCGAAACCCTCCAAAAAGGACGAGTTGTTGAAAGGCATAATGAGTTTTTGGAATGATGTACTCACCGTGGAACGCTGCAATATAGACCATATTGCCACTGTGTTGCCCATTGTCATCGCGCGGAATGGGCAAGCATCAGGAAAGTAGTACTGTGCTGTAGTATTTTAAGTACAGTATGATACAGGTAAGTATGGCACAAATTTTGTCTTTCCCAATAGTCAGAGTATACAGTAGTTACAGTTTTTTCTTTACAGAGAGAGCAGCACCAGCCATCAGGTTACAGTACACAGTATTTAACAGTAGTCAGAGTATACAGTAGTTCCAGTATAGACTAGTTTGACAGTACAGTATTCGGTAGGAAACAAAGTTCCCAGATACCGTGCTCAGCTATATGGTATCACTATAGTCATATATATATATATATATATATATATATATATATATATATATACATATGTCCAATGAATATGTAAATTTGCGAGGAAAAAACTCTTTTCGTTCATTCATAATCCGTTTCCATATATGTACCTCCTTCCATATGTGGGTAGTGTTTGCATATATAGGTATAGTCAGTCATAAATATCTGTCCACCTCTTAAACAGTAAATGTGTCCCCCTGAATAAACATACCGGTACAATGGAAACCCCCAGACCGCAGTTAACTGAATGGGGTACTCACGTTTAAAAGAGCAGGTAGTTCCTTAAGCGTGCATCATGCTGGTAATGGAGCAACAGAGAAATTCTCAAAGAGGTATAGCGGAGCACAGCAAGCCAAGTAGGGGGGCTAGACACCGGTAAATATAAAAATCCTTTATTCCACGAACAACATCATGGCTAGGGATAGGTAAAAAACTCTAACGCGTTTCGGGCCGTCGCCCTTTTGTCGAAGAGAATATTTTTACAGAACAAACACTACAAAACATACAATAAACATAAATGTCCTTGGTGCACTATCTGGTGAATAACCTGACAGTCAAAGAAGTCCAATTGGTCCTTGATGATAGGGATATTAAATCCGGAATCCAATCTTTTCTGGAGGTCCTTGAAGGTAGTTGAATCAAATCTGTGTTGATATAAAAGACAGAACAACCATTGCGCAGTACTTCTGGTCAAACTTCAACTCCCCCACCGTTGCCAGTTACTCCAAGGGTGGAGTTTCTGTAGCAGTGTTACGTTGCTTACGTCCACGCATGCACGGAGGAGAAGGGGAGCTTTAGCAGTGACGTCATCGGTGTGAGACGAGGCGCTCCGAATCGAGGCCACGAAGCGGGGACACACGCTGAATCTCACCCCTATCTGCATCAACCCAGCATCCTGCCACGCAAGCGGACGGCACATTGTACCACGCACATAGGGACTATAAGCATGTGAGTGCACTGGTTTATAGTCTTGTTTTTATTGTATTAAACTTGTGACGGTATCATACCATTGGCCCTATTCCCTTATTTTCCGGTATCACGCTGGAGAGAGGCCTCCCTCTTATCAGAGGAGTCATCCCACCTGGCAACATAGCAGAATTAAGGTGACGGGGAAGAAGTGAAAGATACCTTTTGAGGCCCTTTTATAATCATTTTTATGTAAGTAACTGGCAACGGTGGGGGAGTTGAAGTTTGACCAGAAGTACTGCGCAATGGTTGTTCTGTCTTTTATATCAACACAGATTTGATTCAACTACCTTCAAGGACCTCCAGAAAAGATTGGATTCCGGATTTAATATCCCTATCATCAAGGACCAATTGGACTTCTTTGACTGTCAGGTTATTCACCAGATAGTGCGCCAAGGTCATTTATGTTTATTTTATGTTTTGTAGTGTTTGTTCAGTATTGATTTTGCATTCCTTGTGGATAGGTGTGTCATTCTCGTCCATAGGCAGCCTCTTCCTCAGTTTAATAATTAGATTGCAGGATTCAGTTCATAATCATTATAAATTCATGTATAGAGGAATTAATAATTAGAGACTTATATATCACAAGTTGGTAGTTAAGTTAGGTTAATAGGTTGAGCGCTTTAGTATATGTTTTAGTTTAGTTTAATATCACCATCACAATATTTTTACAGACTGCTTCCGCACTGCTGATATAGGCGTCCCCCGCCTCCAGCTGATCTATGTTACATGATTCATTGGCGCGAAATCGTACTACAGTAACTGCCTACTAACTACTCAATTTTTTTCTTTCCAGAGAAAGCAGCACCAGCCATCTACAGTAGTACCAATGCCATAATACAGTACGCACATACTGTAACTGCACTAATTTTTTGTTTTCTTGTCGTTTCAGGAAAAAAGGGTGGCCTGGGGTGAGGTGGGGTTTTGTGTCCAGTCTAATCTGTTTGTATAGTAAAATGTACAGTATATAAACAGCAGTAATGATGTACACAAAACCTCTCCTCTCTCACTGAACTACTGCACTGTACACGGAATGAGGAACAAGATAAAGACGGAAAAAATAATATTACTATGTATACTGTATATATATATATTGTGACAAACGGCTTACTCTGGGGCTCCGTCGTTTGTCCGGGACTGTTTAGAACACGGTCTTTTAGGGTAGGTTAAATGATGAGGTGTCACGTACTGTTCCTTTAAACAGGCTATGCCTGGTTTATTCAGTCCCAGGCACTGAGACTGCCACATGCATACAACAGAAAACAGATCAAAACAAAAGCTGCTCACCTGAGCGATAACTTAACTTAGATATCCCTGACTCAGGGTTGGAAGTGGCTTTTCCACTCCCAACAACAAAACAAGGTACTTTTGCAGTCTTATACAAATGAACAGAAAGATTGAACCTGTTTGGGGAAGAGGCTTCTCCCCTTTGTAGTTCAGCAGCCTTCCAGCCTCCTGGCTCTTGTGGAGAGACCAGAGCAAACAGGAAAACAGTCTTTCATACCTGATTCCTAATTAGCATGACAGGTGACAGAAATCAGGCAGCAGACAAACTCTGGTCTGGATCTCTCATCCCTCAGTTCCAGCGCTTGCCAAACTGTGGGATGGAGTGTATGTATTATAAGGCTGCATTCCCAGGCCAAACAGGATAGAAACTGTTTAGTATCCTGGGAGCCCTATATACGGAATTTATTACCATCCCCTGGTTTCTGTCACATATCCTCCCCCCCAGCTCAGACCTCGAGGGATGAGCGACCATGGATATTAGGGAGTGCATCCTTGACAACCCATCAGCATTGCCATGTTTGTGCCCCGACCTGTGTTCCACAGAAAATTTAAAGGGTTGTAGGCTTAGGAACCACCTGGTCACTCTAGCATTCTTTTCCCTGTTTTGACACATCCAGGTAAGGGGTGCATGATCTGTGACCAACCGGAATTTTCTCCCCAACAGGTTGTATTTGAGCGTCTCTACAGCCCACTTTATTGCGAGACACTCTTTCTCTACTATGGAGTAATGTTTCTCCTGGGGATTTAGTTTCCTACTTAAATAAAGGATGGGATGCTCCTCACCTTGAGACTCCTGGGAGAGTACCGCCCCCAGCCCTACCTCAGATGCGTCGGTTTGGACTACGAACTCTTTGGAGAAGTCAGGTGTGACCAACACTGGTTGGGCACAGAGAGCTTCTTTCAGGCTTCTAAAGGCTTGTTCGGTTTCGGGGGACCACTTTACCATTAGCGGTCCTCTTGCTTTTGTGAGGTCAGTTAGTGGGGTTGCTATAGTTGCAAAATTGGGAATAAACCTTCTATAGTACCCAATTAACCCCAAAAAGGTCCTTACTTGTTTTTTGTAACTGGCCATGGCCAATATTGAATCGCCTCCACTTTGAGTGTTTGGGGTTTGAGTAAACCTCTGCCAACAGAATATCCCAGATACTTGGCCTCCTCCAGACCAATAGTGCATTTAGCGGGGTTAGCAGTTAGTCCAGCAGACCGGACTGCGTCAAGCACAGCTTGGACCTTTGGAAGGTGGGATTGCCAATCCTCACTATGGATTACCACATCATCCAGGTAGGCGGCAGCATACCGAGCATGTGGTTTTAAAATTTTATCCATCATTCTTTGGAATGTGGCGGGAGCTCCATGTAAGCCAAAAGGCAACACCTTATACTGAAAGAGGCCGTCTGGGGTTGAGAAGGCTGTCTTTTCTTTTGCCCTTTCTGTGAGGGGAACCTGCCAGTACCCTTTTGTTAGGTCTAGGGTTGTGAGATATCGGGCTTTGCCCAGTCTCTCTACAAGTTCATCTACCCTGGGCATAGGATTAGTATCAAATTTTGACACCGCGTTTAGTTTCCGGTAGTCATTACAAAACCTTGTTGTACCATCTGGCTTTGGGACTAAGACTATAGGGCTGTTCCACCCACGTTGGGATTCCTCAATTACACCTAGTTTTAGCATTTTTTTAACCTCTAAACTTATAGCCTTTCTTTTGGCCTCCGGGATTCGGTACGGTTTAAGGTTAACTCGGACCCCCGGTTCAGAGACTAGGTCATGTTCAATTACGCTAGTTCTACCTGGCTGTGTAGAGAAGATTTCTTTGTTTCTTCTCACTAAATTCTGAACCTCTCGTTTCTGATGAACAGACAGGGTTTCAGCTATGCTAACCTCTGGGTCAGTTTCTTCATTCTCTGACGGACCTGGGGGTACTAGGGTTAACAAGACTTCTCTATCCTTCCAGGGCTTGAGTAGGTTTATATGGTAAATTTGCTCAGGTTTCCTCCTACCTGGCTGTCTTACCTTATAATTTACTTCTCCCACTCTTTCCAAGACCTCATATGGCCCATGCCATTTAGCAAGGAATTTACTCTCCACGGTGGGAACCAGAACTAGTACCCTATCACCTGGGAAAAAAATTCTGACCCTAGCACCCTTATTATACGTATTCCTCTGTGCTTCTTGAGCTTTCTCCATGTGTTCCCTCACTATGGGTAGGACTGCAGCAATGCGGTCCTGCATCTGGGCAACATGCTCTATTACACTTCTGTAAGGGGTAACCTCATGTTCCCAAGTCTTTTTGGCTATATCCAATAAGCCCCTTGGGTGTCGGCCATACAATAGTTCAAACGGGGAGAAGCCTGTGGATGATTGGGGAACTTCCCTAATGGCAAATAACAGGTACGGTAACAAACAATCCCAGTTTTTCCCATCTTTATCAACCGCCCGCCGTAACATGCTCTTTAAGGTTTTATTGAACCTTTCCACTAAACCATCTGTTTGTGGATGATAGACTGAGGTTCTGAGATGCTTGATTTTTAGGAGTTTACATAGCTCTTTTGTTACTTGGGACATAAACGGTGTTCCCTGGTCAGATAGAATCTCTTTAGGAATTCCGACAAGGGAAAACAGAACTACTAACTCTTTTGCTATGTTTTTAGCAGAGGTGCTACGTAGGGGAACTGCCTCTGGATATCGGGTGGCATAATCCAATATTACCAATTAATGCTGATGTCCCCTAGCAGACTTTATTAAGGGTCCTACTAGATCCATAGCAATCCGGTCAAATGGTACCTCTATTATGGGAAGGGGTACCAATGGGCTGCGGTACGCCTTGAACGGGGCGGTGATCTGACATTCTGGGCATGAGGAACAATAATTCGTAATTTCTGCCAGAACCCCAGGCCAATAGAAGCTTCGGAGAACCTTTTCTTTTGTCTTTTCCACCCCTAGGTGTCCCCCCAATGGATGACTATGTGCGAGGTGTAATACTACGTTACGGAATGTCCGTGGTACCAACAATTGTTTAGTTGTAACTGATTTCCTTTTATCAACCCGATATACTAGGTCGTTCTCTACCTCGAAGTAGGGGTAGGCAGGTGACCTATCTGGTTGGCCAGGAGTACTATTCTGGTCCCGTATAAAATCCCCCTTGCTACCGCTAATGTGGGGTCCTCCCACTGGGCCTTCTTAAAACTCCCAGGACTGACCTCTAGGTCAGCGAGGGTCTTATCCGGTTCTGGGGTGGTAAGTGTCTGATCAACATCTTGATTTGGGGTATTCCCTACCAAAGTAGTGATGGGGAAGGGAATTTTACAGCACTCCTCCTTTTCCCCCTTCTTATTTGGGCCCTCGTCAACCTCCATTTCTGAAAAAGGGAAAGGATTTGTTTCTTCTAATACTTCGTTATGGTCCGCTATTGAACTCTGGGCGCTATTCAGAGCGGGGGACCACATTTTTAGAAAATAGGGAAAGTCGGTCCCTATTAACACATCAAGTGCCAGTTTGGGTACAATACCCACCTTGAAATCTAAAGAACCAAACTCTGTTTCAAAAAAAACATCAACAGTGGAATATTCATGATTATCCCCATGTATACAACAAATTGCCACTCTTTGTGAACTGTTTACCTGTTTCTTCTTAATGGGCAAGAGGTATTCGGACACTAGTGTGACCATGCTCCCAGAGTCAAGAAGTGCCCGAACCCTCCTACCATTAACCTTTACAAATGCCCACAAATGGTTATTCAAGGGGTCCTCTGGGCTAGGGCCCATACATTGGGACAACAGCGCATAAGGTTCCACGCTGTTGCATTGCATGGGCTCATCATTTAGTGGGCAGATTTTTGCTGTGTGGCCCCTCTCATGACAATTTACACATTTAGGTACATAGTCTGTGTCCCACTTAGAGCCTTTTCCCGGCTCCCCATGTTGGCTATTGCCCTTAGTGTGCGAACCACTGTTGCTGGTGCTGCGTGAAGGTGGTCGCCGCTCTTCAGCGCCCCTTAACCCCGGTAACCTTTTACCGTCTCTGGAAGAGTCCTGGAACCTTGGGTAGTGGGGTTGCTCCACGACTGTGGGTTGCGGGTTCTCTTCTGCTGCATTGTACCTTTCTACGAGGGCCACAAGCTCATCCGCATTGTGGGGGTCACTCCGACTGACACAACGGCGTAAGGCAGAGGGAAGTTTTCTCAAGAACTGGTCCATGACCAACCGTTCCACGATGTGGCTGGCTGAGTTGATCTCAGGTTGTAGCCACTTCCGGGCGAGGTGGATGAGGTCATACATCTGGCTTCGGGTGGCTTTATCCATCGTGAAGGACCATGCGTGAAACCTTTGGGCGCGAACAGCCGTGGTTACGCCGAGGCGGGCGAGGATCTCGAACTTCAATTTTGCATAGACGTTAGCTTCGGCTGGCTCTAGATCAAAGTAAGCCTTCTGGGGTTCGCCGCTTAGGAAGGGTGCGATTAGACCAGCCCACTCAGCTTCTGGCCATCCCTCTCTCTGTGCCGTGCGTTCAAACGTGAGAAGATAGGCTTCCACATCATCCGAGGGTCCCATCTTCTGAAGGTAGTGGCTTGCCCTGGTCATTTTCGGGACTGGGGCTGCCTCTGCCAGTGGAAGGTTACTGATAGTCCCCCTTAGGATCTCGAGTTCCTGCTGTAAGCCCTGGGCGAACCGTTGTTGCTCCTCTCTCAGCAAGCGGTTTGTCTCTTGCTGGTTTGCATTCGCCTGTTGCTGGTTTGCATTAGTCTCTTGCTGGTTTATTGACAGCCGTTGCTGGTTTGCATTAGTCTCTTGCTGGGCTATTAACAGCTGTTGCTGGGTTTCATTCGCCTGTTGCAGGGCTGCATTAATCTTTTGCTGGGCTTCATTTGCGTCTTTCTGGACAGCGACATTGCGTACCAGCGCACTCACCACGTCTTCCATCTTGTTTGCAGAGGATGAGAAAAAAAAACTTTTTTTTTTTTTTTTTTCAAAGTTCTTTAACCCGCAGACCTTTTAGTGTGCTGCCCGCATTCTCCACCATATGTGACAAACGGCTTACTCTGGGGCTCCGTCGTTTGTCCGGGACTGTTTAGAACACGGTCTTTTAGGGTAGGTTAAATGATGAGGCGTCACGTACTGTTCCTTTAAACAGGCTATGCCTGGTTTATTCAGTCCCAGGCACTGAGACTGCCACAGTGCATACAACAGAAAACAGATCAAAACAAAAGCTGCTCACCTGAGCGATAACTTAACTTAGATATCCCTGACTCAGGGTTGGAAGTGGCTTTTCCACTCCCAACAACAAAACAAGGTACTTTTGCAGTCTTATACAAATGAACAGAAAGATTGAACCTGTTTGGGGAAGAGGCTTCTCCCCTCTGTAGTTCAGCAGCCTTCCAGCCTCCTGGCTCTTGTGGAGAGACCAGAGCAAACAGGAAAACAGTCTTTCATACCTGATTCCTAATTAGCATGACAGGTGACAGAAATCAGGCAGCAGACAAACTCTGGTCTGGATCTCTCATCCCTCAGTTCCAGCGCTTGCCAAACTGTGGGATGGAGTGTATGTATTATAAGGCTGCACTCCCAGGCCAAACAGGATAGAAACTGTTTAGTATCCTGGGAGCCCTATATACGGAATTTATTACCATCCCCTGGTTTCTGTCACAATATATATTATGCATTGCAGTATATATATATTATTAAATAATATTCTTATAAATGTGCATAATTCATGTTTCTCCATGTTTTACAAATGTTTTGTAAATGTTTATCCAATTTCAATCTGCCTGAAGAACTTAATAAAGACTGCATTATGTATTATTCATGATTATTTTTATATTTGTATTTTTTTGTTCCTGATGAAATAAAATAAATATTTATTCACATTCCTGGTAATCATAATCATTTACAACAACCACACCCCTCCCCCCCACCCCTACAGTATAAGAATAAATGACAAAACAACATGAATCAGTTAATGTTTTTTTTTTAATCTCAATTCTCACAATGCTGTGCACATCAGATTTACATTTAAAATTCGAGAAGGGATTTTCCAAAGCGTTACCATAAACAAAGCCTCAAAGGGTTTGGGGGGTTTGGTGAGTCATGTGCAGTAATCAGCTAGCTCCCATCTCAAAGAGGCTTAGAGTACACGCAGGCGCAGTGAGGCGATTGATGCTCGGCTAGGGACGGATTTAAAACACAATGACTAACTTCAGAAAATGAATGACTCTGTGGAAGTGTCTGTTGAATGACTCTGTGGAGAGGGGGGGGGGTTGGATGACTCATGCGCAGTAAGCAGTTAGCTCCCATCTCAAAGAGGCTTAGAGTACACGCAGGCGCAGTGAGGCGATTGATGCTCGGCTAGGGTCGGATTTAAAACACAATGACTAACTTCAGAAAATGAATGACTCTGTGGAAGTGTCTGTTGAATGACTCTGTGGAGAGGGGGGGGGGTTGGATGACTCATGCGCAGTAAGCAGTTAGCTCCCATCTCAAAGAGGCTTAGAGTACACGCAGGCGCAGTGAGGCGATTGACGCTCGGCTAGGGACGGATTAAAAATACAATGACTAATTTCAGATAATGAATGACTCTGTGGAGGTGTCTGTCGAAAATAGTTTGTGTGTGCGTAGGGGAGGGATGAAGGCTTAGTTGTGCTGCAGTTCAAAGAAATTACATACTGTAGAGTAGAGTACAGTAATTTCAAAAGGCAGTTCATCATAATATTTGATCACTAAACCCCCAAATACAACCCCCAAATACAGTACATAAAAAGCAAGTCACTTTATCTCCCTGTGCCTCAGGCACAATAAACATACAGTAGATTGTGAGCTCCACGGGACAGGGAGTGACCTGTGCCTGCAAAATGTCTCTGCCAAGTGCTACGTATACTGTAACTAACAGCGCTATACAAAAACATGCTATTATTATTATTATTATTATTATTATAATATCATGGTGATGCTCTGTGCAAATCAAATTCGAGAAGGGATTTTCCAAAACGTTGTTGTAAACAAAGCCTCAAAGCTCCCGTCTCAAAGAGAATTACACGCAGGCGCAGTGAGGCTTTGTACTGTAGTTCGGCTATGGACGGATTAAGAACACAATGGCAAGATTCAGAAAATGAATGACTCTGTGGAGAGTGGGGGGTTGGGTGACTCATGCACAGTAAGCAGCTAAGCAGCTAAATAGCTCCCATCTGAAAAGGATCACACGCAGGTGCAATGAGGCTTTGAAGCTCGGCTATGGGCGGATTAAGAACACAATGGCAAGATTCAGAAAATTAACGACTCTATGGAGAGGGGTGGGTGGTTGGGTGACTCATGCGCAGTAAGCAGCTAGCTCCCATCTCGAAGAGGCTTAGAGTACACGCAGGCGCAGTGAGGCGATTGACACTCGGCTAGCGAATGATTAAAAACACAATGACTAACTTCAGAAAATGAATGACTCTGTGCAGGTGTCTGTCGAATTACTCTGTGGAGAAGGGGGGTTGGGTGACTCATGCGCAGTAAGCAGCTAAGCTTCCATCTGAACAAGGATTACACGCAGGCGCAGTGAGGCTTTCAAGCTCGGCTATGGACGGATTCAAAACACAATGGCAAGATTCCAAAAATTAAAGACAGGCGCATGAAGTTCAAAGCTAAAGACATACTTTAATTTCAAAAGGCAGTTCATCATAATAATACACCCCCAAATACAGTACGTAAAAAGCACACAAAACAACCATGTGCAGTCAAACGCACAGGGTCGCAGACAAAAGCTACTGTACAGCACAGCTTGAATATCGTAATACAGTAAGATGGTTTTTGCAGGCTTGAGGAGAAAATAAAAAATTACAATAAACTTTTTTTTATTCACACACTCTATCAAGAAGTGGTGGGCGAAGTTACAGGCGCATGCACAGTAAATTCCTGCTGTCAAGCAGGAATGTGATTGAAACCAGACACACGTTCAAAGGAATGGTGTGGGAGAGATGTACAGTACTGCCTTGCACAGAAGATAAGTTGAAATACCCTGCAGTGCAGTTAATTATCCCGAGCGAGGGGAGAGCGCTGTATATGCCGAAATGTGACACAGTTACAGTACAGTACACGCCTATGCGTTTCAACAATTTTCAAATGAGACATACTGTACTGTAGATCCCTGTACTGTACTCCCAAGATGCATAGACAGACTTTACTTTTTCCCCCCACTTTTTTTCACTCCCGGCAGGGCGACTTAACACTATGCAATTGGCTTTGGGTTACCTTTTACATAGTTCAGCAATCCCTTTTTAACCAGTAGGGCAATTTTACACTCAGCACTTGCTTGCTGAAAATTCCCCTGCTTCAGAAAACAATAAAAAAAGCCTAGCTCCTCTGGAGCGCTAACTCACTTCTTGAACCCTGACTATGGCTGGAAGGCAAAGCCCCTTTATCAAGAACCATATTACACATTATTGTGATACAATAGGCAAGTAAGGTTTACCTGCTTCAGCACAGTCTCTCTCTCTCCTCTTGGGATCGGGGAAAAGAGTCCATCTGTGGTTTTGTGGCTTTGTTTAGTGCGGTGTAGCCCTATAATTCTGTTCTCTGCGGCAGGTGCATCTTTGTTTTTGTTGCTCAGGTTGTTTGCAAGACTGCATGCAGGCAAAAATCACAAAAAAAATTCACAGGCAATCTCCGGGGCCCCTTTTAACTTCAAGGGCCACCTCTCGTCCCACTTCTGACATCATATGTAAGAGACGTGTGCAGAGGTACACAATAGAGACTGGTTTTAAGGTTAAATTAAATAACCTCAGAATCTAACCCAGGCAATACCCCCACCTCCCTCATGCCACATCTGGCACCTTAATCAAGGAATACCCGGGCAACATGAATGGACCGCGGTCCGGCATGGTCACTTGCATCTCTGTGCCTGGGTGCAAATACTCTGGCCAGACCATATCAGGTCGGACCAGGGTAACAGTGGCACAGAAGTCAAGCAAGATGCTTGCTTGGCGATTTCCAATGGTCACTTGGCACAAATGCTTTTGCCTGACATCGTTGGATTTTAGCCTGACCGGTGCAATCTGATGTCCCTCCATCTCCGCTGCTGTTCCGCAGGCTGTAGGTACAGGGTCCTCTGTTGGCTCCTCTCACTGGACTGGCTGGATGGCTGTATCTGGCTCCTCTTTGTGTGCCAGTAACACACAGGTGACCAGCTTTGCAGCTGGAGAGCGTTGCCCCTGATGGGGTCCACCGGACCACAGATGGTCCGGATGTCTAGCTCTATGTGTCCAGGTTTATTACACTGGTAGCACCTCCTCTCATGTTTGAATTTTGCAGCTTTGGGTACTTTTTCATCTGCTGCAGCCTTGCTTTTCCACTGAGGCGTGCTTCTGGCTCCCTCGGCTGGAGTGGCCGTGTCCTGGGTAGCCCATTTCTTGTGCATCACTGCCCGACTGGTGACAAACTCGGCAGCTATTTTAGCAGCTTCCACATAGGTCTTTGGATTATGAACCCACTACTTCATGTCAGAGGGGCACTACTGCAATAGCTGTTCTTTTAACAGTAAGTCCAGTAACAAGTGGTACTTGGAAGCACCATAGCCCTCTACCCACTGTGTCACATGCAATGCCATGCGGGATACAAACCACACGTAGGATTTCCGGTGGCATCTCTCCTCCGTCCTAAACATGCCTCTGTAAGCTTCTTGGGTGAGGGCATACAGTGTGAGCAATATTGCTTTCACGTGTCCAAAGTCATTGCTATCCTCGGCATGAATAGCCAGGAGAGTCTCCTTGGCCGCGCCGGACAATAACAGGTTTAAATGCAAAATTAAGTCCCTTTCTGGCACCCAGTAATGGGTACATTGGGTTTCAAAGTTCTTTAGAAAGCAGTCGATCTTGTCTGTACCATCAAGGAATATGCCAAAGCTGTGGTGGTCCACTCGGGGGGAGGCTTGCTCCCATTACAAAGTTGGAGTGTGGGGATGATGTCCCTTGTGCGGCTCCAAGCAGTTGGACCCATTCGTCCAGGGTAGCCCCTCTCCTCATGAGACCAGGAGTGTGGCGGTTCCAGGTGTGGAGAGTCCATTAGCCACTGGGGCACCCACGGTCACACTCCCTAGAATCTGTTCCCCAAAATATCCATGTTGATGCCCGCTCCCTCCCCATGTCCTTCCTCCACTACCAGGGCTGGAATAACCTCTTGAAGCCCTGGTTGACTTGTGACCACTGCAACTGCAGCTGAGGGTATGTCTCCCCTCTGGTGAAGCAATGCTTGCTTTGTGAGCTTCTAAGTCCTCCTCAAGCAAAATCTTTGACTGTCCATCAGTCGGTAATCTGTATCTCTTACATTGGGCAACAATCTTAGCTCAGTCCCACAACTGGTATCAACCTGACCGCTTGTCCATGTTTGCCTGATGGCACTAAACTAATTGACAATGAGAATCTGTGCTTTCTCTGCTTTGTAAAATATGTGTATGTAACTACTTGGTTTGGGAGCTCGCAATCTTCGAGTCTCCTTTTATGTTATAAGACCCCACAGGATTTTACAACATAGGCTCAATGATCACACCACTGCCACCAGTAAATAGAGCCTGTCACAAGAGACCAGAAATTTACACCTTTATACCGGAATCATATCACTGAGAAAAACCAAGAAGTAAAACAAATTGTCATGTATTCCATTGACACAATGATTTACAAAATACAGGAGAAAACACACTTACTGGGGGTCTGGGCTACAAAACTAATCTTTCCTAGCTGAAATAGCACAGAGAACAGTCTTTACAAAGTCTTTCAGATGACCTGGGACTAAGCCCGAAAATTCCTGGAACTGAAATCGGCATGCAGTTTCTGACGCCACTGCTCTTTCCACTCTGGAGGTGCTGAAATCCCTTTACCAGGAGTAACTACCAAACGTCCTGGTACTCTTTTCAGCATGCAGTTTTAGCCGCGACCACTACGAAGTATTCTGAGAACTTGACCCCGAAAAGCGGGACAGAAAAATTCTCGCCTTGACATTTCCGAATCCGGCTCACTGAGATCTCTCACAAAGCATCTTTGAATTTACCACTGCTTTTTGGCGCTTAGAATCTGAGGTCCAGATTGGATGCTGAGATTCTTATAGTTTTTCAGATTCATTCATGAAATACTACAACCAATCCGAGCCTGGGAAATTTACAGCCAGCCAATCAGAGGGCTGCCAGTCTTCCAAAGCCAGGCAAGCGGTTTCTTTGGAATTCAACTAGGACATGCATGAGTTTGTCATCCTAGCCACTTGTCATTAAGAAGCCACCCACTGGGTTAGATGCCTAAAAGTCTGGGAAGGCAAATGCTGGCCGTGATGGCTGGCATTATTTCCCAGATGAGGGTACTCCACTTAACCATCCTGCCCAAATGGCTTTAACACCTCTGGCAGCATCTGTGACTTTGAAGTACGGACCTAGGGCAGACTCAGTGGCACCACAAATTGGTAGCCCACTAGACACCGTCAGAGAACCATCTTTGAAAGTCCCAGCTTATAATACATTTACAAACATTGCAGTTTAATAAAAATATATTTTTTCAATTTTTACTTTGTCTGTTTTTTGGGCTATGAGGGGAAGAATGGGACTATATACTTTTATTCCCACTAGCTAAATCCCTCAACCAGTGAAAACCTGAGTAAGACTATGAAAACCTTATAGCCATATTGGCTATTAAACATTTTATGAAAAAAAAAAGATTTCCCATTTGTCTTCTAAGTCCTGAAGTGGAATGAAAAGATGTTTAGCTTCAATCTTAGATCTGTAGCTCCTTCTCTTAAGGAAACCTAATTTTCTTAGAACCAAAAAATGTTTAGGCACACTCCCTGGGCTGTATCTCTTTCCGTTACTGAAACTTGGACTTAGGTTTCATAAAACTTCTCGCAACTTAATATATAGTTGGAGAAACCCCCCAGAAAATCTGTACTGATTCTGGGGTACCAGGGCATATACTGGGGGACCCTCACTAACTTAGGGAACCTTGACTATACCCGGGATATACAAATCCCTATGCCCTGATTTACCTTTCTGGTCTGTGCTGAAGCAGGGGAGCCTGGCAGTGAGTCGCATAACTGTTTTCAAGGGAGGATTTGGACTGGGGTTATGTGCCTATATGTCCGCAGGAATACGAATGGATTGCCGGATACATTTTTGGGGTGACAAGCAACTCTGGACACCTGCTATCTAGTCACAATCTGACAACACTTTTAAGCAAAAAAAACCTTGAAACTCATAGCCTGAGAATATCCACTGGTTAGTGTGATGGTGAGGGGGTAACTGGGCTCATTAATAAAGGTCAATCCCTGACAGGGACACGGGTCCATGTTTTGGGTTCCTGGAGTGTCAGTTCTTGGGACAAAGTGTTGTATATGTGTGTGGCAATAGAGGGGTTAATCAGGCCATTAATAAAGGCATTATACCTGGCTGATTAACACTAAATTGCATTGGGACTGAAGGGGTTAACTGTATGTGCACCACACTGCTATGTTTTCTCCTACACCATCTTTATTGTCCCCATTTTGCAGCTCAATCCCTAGCTGCAGTGATAGGAATATATGTGAACTGTGCCAATTGGTTTTGCGACACAAGGGGGAGCTGTGAGTACTAAACCAAGTGCTCATTGAAGAAGCATGGCGGTTTGAAACATAGATATCGCTTTCCAAAATCACGACCTCATAACCGCAAGGTTAATTGAGTAAGTGGTTCGCGGTCTAGCTGAAGTGGTTTGCTGTCAAAATGTATCAGCTACCTTGTTAGCTTCTTAACTTGAAAGGGGAAAGTAAATTGACTTGAGAAGTGTGTCAAACCGCAAACCACATCATAGCCCATTCAATTAAATAAGATAACTCGCGATCGGAATATGCTAGCACTCTAATTTTTGGAGTGCAGTGAGGAATAAAGAAACCACACACACACATATAACGTTTATAGCAGTGGCACAAGCAGAACATACTTTATTAATAAACTGTGTTATACTGTTGGTTTTAAATGTGAAGACAGGAAAACTTTTTCTGTGAGCCTGGGAATAATCCTTTAGCATGCACATTTGTTAAGGTTGAATGAACTAAGGGATTTTTCAATTCCGTACTTCAAAGGGCCCCATGGCCCCTGCAGAGAGGTGCCTCAATGTCTATGAGAAGTCCGGTGTTGAAAAGCCTCAGCAATCCTAGGTGTTAGGATGGCCGGGATATTGTGAGTGCCAGATACCGGTGTAAAGTATGGGTACTTCACACATGGTGGCCAAACCCCAGACTCAGTGTCGCCAGGTAAGGGGCTGACCCTGGTATGCTAAGTAGCTCAGGTGTGAAGATGACACATGCTCCATGCAAACTGGGAGGCAGCTCCTGCCCTTTGTGCAAACTACTGGCAATTCGGGGATAGGTGGGAGAAATGTTCCCACAGGCAGGATTGGCTGTGCGTTGGGATTAGGACCCTGCACCATATATAAAAATGCCTGCTGGCCAGTCCTAGTCAGATTAATCTGATTTAACAACGATTGAACCAAGTTCCAGCATCAGCGGTTCTGAAGTGTGAGGGGTTAATAATATCATAACCAAGATTCATCCCCCTCTTCTGGAATTCATTATAGCTAAGGGTTCCTGAACGAACCATGTAAGAACTGAACAAACTTTTACCTTTTGGCGGAAATATAGGGGTGGCAACTTGTGCCTCTAGCCAGGAATTGCTACACAGATCCTTTTGCGCACCCACTTGCATGAATGCAGGGATGCCCAGAGACTTTGTTTCTTTCCAATGACAATTGATTTCATTCCCCCATCCCAGTGAGTTTTTTATTGAGTGTATATTGTGAAGATTTGTGTGTCTGTCTGAAAAGAAATAAATTACAATTTATTTTATTCAACTTGTGTGCTCAGTGCAGAATCCCGTTATTAATTTGTGCATAAATTACATAGTTACATAGTAGATGAGGTTGAAAAAAGACTTCCGTCCATCAAGTTCAACCTATGCTAAATTTAGGCAACAGATATTTTATCATATATCTATACTTATTGATCCAGAGAAAGGCAAAAAAAAAACCCCAGAGTCATATCATACAATGATATCTCATAAGAGGAAAAATAAATTCCTTCCTGACTCCAAGAATTGGCAATCAGATTAATCCCTTGATCAACATCCTTCCCATGTATACTTATTTGATATATCCCTGTATACCTTTCCTTTCTAAAAAGATATCCAAACTTTTTTTGAACAAATCTATTGTATCTGCCATCACAGTCTCCATGGGTAATGAATTCCACATTTTAACTGCCCTTACTGTAAATAACCCTTTCCTTTGTTGCTGGTGAAATCTCCTTTCCTCCAAACTTAAGGGATGCCCCCGAGTCCTTTTTACTGCCCTTGGGATGAAAAGTTCTTTTGAAAGCTCCTTGTATTGTCCCCGAATATATTTGTATATAGTTATCATATCCCCTCTTAGACGCCTCTTTTCTAAAGTAAATAAATATAATGTAGCTAGTCTCTCCTGATAAGTTAGATTGTCCATCTCCTTTATTAATTTGGTGGCTCTTCTTCTCTTCCATCCATTGCCCGTTTGATGCAAGATAAGATCTTGTTTGCCTTTGCAGCTACTGCATGACTTTGGGCACTATTGCTAAGCCTGCTGTCTACAAGCACTCCTAAATCCTTCTCCATCCAGGATTCCCACAATTTATCCCCATTTAATGTGTAATTCGCCTTTATATTCTTGCATCCCAAATGCTTAACCTTACATTTATCTGTATTAAACCTCATCTGCCATTTACCTGCCCACGTTTCCAGTCTCTCCAAGTCCTTCTGAAGAGAAATTACATCCTGCTCTGATTCTATTACCTGACACAATTTAGTATCATCAGCAAAGATGGAGACTTTGCTCTCAATGCCAAACTCAACAAAGTATCCAGACGTTCCTCCTTCGCCTACCGTGCACCACAAAACTGGAACAACCTACCAGAGACTCTCACATCCACCACCAGTTTAAGTTCTTTCAAATCTAAGGCTGTCTCACATTTTAATCTGGTCTGTAACTGTTTCATACGCCCATAATATACATTTTCTTTAACTATGCACGCAATGTCTTGTATATAATGTATACCCTGTTAATTTATGTAACTGTATTTGTAACCATGTATTATTTGTTTTACTCTGTGCCCAGGACATACTTGAAAACGAGAGGTAACTCTCAATGTATTACTTCCTGGTAAAATATTTTATAAATAAATAAATAAATAAAATAAATAAATAATAAATAAACTCAAGATCATTAATAAACAAGATAAAAAGCAGGGGTCCCAGTACCGATCACTGAGGTACTCCACTCACGACTTTAGCCCAACCTGAAAAAGTTCCATTTATGACAACCCTCTGTTGTCTGTCCTTTAACCAGTTTTCAATCCAGGTGCATATATTCTTATTGAGTCCAATTTTCATTATTTTGTACACCAACCTCTTGTGTGAAACCGTATCAAAAGCCTTTGCAAAATCTAAGTAGACCACATCAACTGTATTACCCTAGTCTAAATTCCTACTTACCTCCTCAAAGAAACAAATAAGGTTAGTTTGGCATGATCTATCCTTCATAAATCCATGCTGACTATTACTAATAATTTTGTTTTCCATTAGGTATTCCTGAATATTATCCCATATTAATCCTTCAAGTAGTTTCCCCACTATTGAAGTCAGGCTTACATTCCAGGTCTGTAATTTCCCAGTTGTGACCTAGCTCCCTTTTTAAATATAGGCACCACATCTGCTTTACGCCAATCTTGTGGTACTGAGCCTGTGGAAATGGAGTCCTTGAATATTAAATATAATGGTTTGGCTATTACTGAGCTTAACTCCTTGAGAAATCTTGGATGTATGCCATCGGGGCCAGGTGCCTTATTTACTTAAATTTTTTCAAGTCGCTTATGAACTTCTTCCTCAGTTAACCAATTGTTCATTAACAGTGGTCGACAAATCACCAAAAAATCTACTCGCCAAACAGAAAAATCTACTCGCCATCTAGTACCACACGTGTGCTGTTTGGGCCAATAGGAGCTCGCCACGATGTTAAATCCACTCGCCCGGGGCGTGCAAATGTATAGGTTTGTCGAATACTGTTCATTAATATGGAGATTGTGGCTTCCTCCTGCGGCACTATTATTGAACTTGATTCTTCCCTGGTAAACACAGAAAAAAAGAATTTGTTTAATACCTCAGCTTTTTCCTTATCTCCAATAATCTGCCTATCCAACTCACACTGAAAGGGTCCTATATTTTCTATTCTCATTTTTTTGTTATTAAGGTACTTAAAGAACTTTTTAGGGTTGACCTTACTTTCTATTGCAATCTTTTTTCATTATCCATTTTTGCTAATTTGATTGCCCTTTTGCAATTTTTGTTACATTCCTTATAATTCTGATACGATGTCTCTGTCCCTTCTGACTTAAAGAATCTAAACGCCTTCCTCTTCTTGTCCATTTCCTCCCCTACCTGTTTATTTAGCCAGTTTTGACTTATTTCTTTTATACTTATTACCCAATAATAATTACTTATTATTAAATCTTGGTCTCCCGTAACAAGCTTATTTACTGGTGGCAGCGGTGGGACGCTGACTGAGCCTATGTTATAGTCTCCTGCGGGATTCTATAACATATTGGGGAAACTCGTAGATTGCGAGCTCGCCGGACAAGTGGTAACTTGTCACACACTTCACAAGAAGCACGAGATAATTTACCTTGCCCTTTGCCCATTCCTCTGAACTACACATCCCAATATGAGTAACCGCTCAGGAAGGTTCCGATTTTGGGACTGAGCTTGGATCGTGGAGAGATGTGAGGGCTATTGACTGCAGATGGACGGCCGATCAAAGCCACAACTGGTGGAGTACTTGGAGAATTATGAAGCCACCTGGTGGGTGGAGAACATGATCTCCAACCCCGAAGTGAACAGATCCACTACCCCGGGATAGACCCACACAATCAATATCCAAAACAAGGCCAAGAAATTTAGAGATCTATCAAAATAATTTTCCCTAACAGACATCTGGAGGGCACAACACCAGAACCAACGCAACAACACTTTCCACCCCACATCAGACTTATTCACAAATAAACTATCTATTCATTCCTCTTCCCACTCAGATATTGGCCCAATTACCTGGTCGGACCATGTGCCAATTGACCCCCTCATCCTCCCCTTTGTTAAAGCGCACACTTTCCACTGGAGAATAAATTACTCCCTTTTGAATAATCCTTAAATAGAAAAACTAATTAAAATATCCTTGTGCAAATATTTCACTATAAATAAAGAATCAGTCACATCCTCAGTGATGCTCTGGGAGGCCCACAAGGCAAAGATTACAGGTGATTTCATCTCTTTTGCTTCCCACGGGAAGAAAAACAAATTGAAACTATATAAAGAACTAACTGATAAAATTACAAACTTGTAGCAATTGCACAAAAACAACCCATTAAAGAAAATGAATAGCTCGATGGAACAAGACAGGGTTGCCCACTATCCCCTCTTCTCTTCACCTTGTCAATAGAAACCTGGCCTCAAATATTAGAACAAACGTAAACATCCAGGGAATTACGATTGGAAAAATAAACTACAAAATGTCTTTATTCGCAGACAATATTATCTTAACATTTACCAATCCACAAACATCCCTACCCAATCTTTAAAGTGTTTTAACTGAATTCAGAAAAATCACGGATTACAAAATTAATAACGATAAATCCGAGTCACTTAACTTGAACCTCCTAGCGTCCGAAATTAAACTTCTTCAAATAAATTTTAATTATAGATGGAGCTCCTCTTGCATTAAATATTTGGGGATAAATGTGACAAGGCACATCCCTCTATCAGTGTAATTATCCTCCCCTATTTCACAGGATAAAAAAAGATTTGATGATTGGGATGGGTTCCAAATATCATGGATCGGGAGAATAATCTCAGTCAAAATGAATATACTCCCCAGTTTATTATATTTTTTTCAGACCCTCTTGCTCCATGTGCCCAGAAACTAACTAAAATCCCTACAAAACAGAATATTCCAGTTTATATGGCAGGGTAAAAGACCGAGGACAGCAAGGTCAGGTATTATGGCCGCAAAAGCAAGAGGGGGTGTGGGAGTCCCAGACATTTCTAAGTACTATCTAGCCACCCAACTATGGCAGATAAAAGTCTGGAACGCCAACCCAAATCTATACTGCTGGCTTTCCGTAGAGTCTCAGTACTCGGGAGCGACTTCTCTGCCATTGTCCCTTTTGGCCCATGACAGACATACATATACAGGCGATATACATATAAAAGCGTTTGACCTGGGTGCAATGAGGTGCTCCTGGGATGTTTGGACTAAAACAAAATACAAATTAAAATTCACCTATCCACCCTCCCAGCTCACCCCACTTTTCGATAACACTAACTTCCCTCCCGGGATGTGACATTAAACAAATTGATGAATACAAGGACACAGATATTAGAACAATAGGAGTTCTGCTAGACAAAGGGAAGCTCCTTAGCTTCCAGGAACTTAGAAGCAGATATGATACCTCAGACCTCCATATGTTTAAGTATGTACAAATCAGGCACTTTTTATATAAACTTTCTAGGAAGCTTGAGTTATCGCCACTCTCAATTTTCGAATCTCTTTGTAGGAGAGGAACCTATCAGAAAGGGCTATTTTCATGAATATATTTGGGATGGAAGCCTCGGTCGATACTCCCGATCACAACTATATGCTAAAATGGGTGGCCGATTTGAACATAGATATAGATAGAGATGATTGGGAGGACATATGAGAGTTTGCAGCAAAATCCTCCATATGCACCACCATCAAAGAAAATATCTATAACATTTTATTTTACTGCAACCTCACACCTAGTAGATTGAAACAAATATAGATCTGATCTCTGTTGGAGGGGTTGAGGGAGAAGGGTGTTATAGCGCACATTTGGTGGACCTGCATCACCATTCAAAATTACTGGCACTCCATACAATCCATCATCAAAGATACAAAATAATTGGCTATCCCTCTTGACCCACTGATCTACCTATGGTAGAAAGGGGGGGGGGTTTGGTTTGACTGATCTACCTACTTGCAAAACCAGTAGAGGATATAGGCCGCCCTTTGCATCGACTAATCTCATTTATTCTAACAGCAGCCAGATGCGTTATTGCTGCTGACGAAATGAGTTGCTACTGCTGTTGCTGCAGTGGCTGCTGGAGTCAGATTCGGTGGGTGAAGATATCAAAAGTAAGGAAAACATGGATTGTATTTTATTTCATTGTGTATTTTGTTTTAGGTTGGCATTTGCATTCCAATGTAAATGTCCGCAACAGGGCCTGTAACTTGATTGAGAAGCATGGGGTCCCCGGACCTGAAATCAATGCGGTTCAGCTCCGGATCCCCCTGCAACAAAACTGTACTTAAAATAAAATCAAAGCCCCATGATCACCTGTTAGAGACACGCAGGTAGAGTGACTGATTCAGTCTCTCTCTTACTTCACGTCTCTTACAGACAGGTAGAACCCAGTATGATTCACACAGCGTTAGTCCCATTCAAATGCAGGGACCCCCATTTTGTTAATCCCGATGGGTTATTAAATCTGCTGCAGCCCATTTTGCTGCTTTTTTGTTGGAAATCTAGAGATTTTCACGAGATGAGAGAGAGAGAGAGAGAGAGAGAGAGTATAAATGTAATACAATAAAAAAACTAGGGGCGGGGCCAGGTGGCGAGTAGATTTTTTGGTTTGGCGAATAGATTTTTGGGTGATTTGTCAAGCACTGTATATGTGTGTGTGTATATATATATATAAACAGTGTTGTGAAAAAGCAAGTACACCCACTTTGAATTCTATGGTTTTACATATCAGGACATAGGGCCTCATGCACTAAGCGCCGAAAAGCGTTTTATCGCCATTTTCTTGCCAAAAAAGCCTTTCCGATTCAGTAAGCGCCGATAAGTGGCCAAAATCGGCAATTTTTCTTCCCGATAAAAAATTATCGACAGCCGGGTGCTGATAAGCCACTTATCTGCACTTTTTGAACTTGGCTGAATTCAGGTAGCCCCGATCAGCTTTTCGCTGATGACCGGCACTACCGAAAAGATAATTTTTTCGCGAATCCGTCCAACCAAATAAATTTGGCGGGTTGGTGGTGTATAAGCATCGGCAAGGTTGACACTTAGAAAAAATCAGGCCTTTTTCCTGGCTGGGATTGATGCCGGGGGTCTCCGGAGTTGATACCAATTAATACCCGCACCGGAGCCCCCCGGCATGCATCCAAGGCAGGAAAAATGCATTTAAAGGCCACTTCATGACCTTAGCGGCTAACCGCTAAGGCAATGAAGGGGTTAACCCGTCGTGCCAGGTTTATTGTGGGTAGCGGGGGTGGGTGAAGGGAGTATTTGGCCCTTGTTGCTTGTTTAGGGCTTGCGGGGGGGGGGGTTGCGGGTGCACTTAACCCCTTAACCCGCTACGGTCATGAAGGGGTTAAGTCCTCCTGCTACCCACCCGAAAGCCCTAAACAACCACCGTTGGGGCTAATAACCCCTTCACCCACCCTCGCTACCCACAATAAAAAAAATACACACACAACAGCCCCACACTAAATAAATAAATATATACATATAAATAAATAAATATATATATATTACCCCAACAACCCCTATACCCCCCTAACATACACATTAATGCACATCAATGATAATATAGGCCGGCGGGGGCCCTTGGGTGTTACCCGCAGGCCTGCAGTTCAATTCTGTGCCCCCCCAATTAATGTCATAACACATACATACTTATAAAGAAATAACTCCCCCCCTAACACATACAGTATAGTAATGGTCACAATTACTATTATCCACAAATGGATAATAGTGAATTTGCCCATTTTAAATACATTAAGAACAATAAATACATTAAATAAATATTGAACTCACCCTTGTCCAGCTGCCACGATGAAGGCCATCCTCATCTTCATCACCGTCAATGCCCCTTCCGCTGCTGCAAAACATACACAAGAATAAAAACATCCAATGTAATGTCCCCTAACCCCTTAATCACCATAGCAGTTATTAACCGCTACAGTCATTAAGGGGTTAACCCACCCTCACCCACCAATCGGGAGGCCTATATACCCTCCCCCACTTACCCCCCACCCCGTGATGCCTAACCACCCTCACCGGGAGGCCTACCCACATACCCTTGAGGCCAATACCCCCTCCCCCTACCCCTAGTACCCACAATAAAAACAATACACTGCCCCACAATACACATAATTCTATTTATTAAATACATAACCCACCCCCTGTGCCCCCCATAAATACATGATTTATCCTTTTACATACAGGGTTCATACCCCAGGCCCACGCGAGTCCCTGGTGGGCCTGACGGGTCACCTGACAGACCTACAGGTTACCAGCAACTTATTTCATTTAGGTTCTGGAGGCCTGTTGGTGGGTCCCACCAGGCACCATGGCCCCCAGGTGGGCTCCGCGGGTCACCGTGGGCCACAATTGGGTCCCCACGGTAGGCCCGCGGGTGTCTGGGGGCCCCGGATCACACCCACTGGTGTCTGCGGGGCCTCAAGTGGTTCCCATGGGGTTCTGGGGACCCACGGGTGGGCACTAAGGGTCCACGGTGCCCCCACAGATGTGGGACCACAGGTTCTTTCCTGCACACTATGGGTCTGCGGTGCTCCCACAGATGTGAGGCCACCGGTTCTTCCCTGCAAACTACGGGTCAGTGGTGCCCCCACAGATGTGGGGCCACTGGTTCTTCGCCGCAGTTGTCCCCAATGGACCCACGCAGCCTGATACCCGTGAGATACCCGAGGATACCGCAGGTGGTCCCTTAATGACTGTAACGGTTAATAATCACTATGGTGATTAAGGGTTTATGTGACATTAGATTGGATGTTTTTATTCTTGTTTCTGTTTTGCAGCATCGGAGGGGGCATGGACGGTGATGAAGATGAGGATGGCCTTCATCGTGGCAGACGGACATGGGTGAGTGCAATATGTATTTAATTTATGTATTGTTCTTTATGTATTTTAAATGGACATATGCACTATTATCCATTTGTGGATAATAGTAATTTTGCCCATTACTGTATTATGCCTTAAAGCCTTCATTACCTTAGCGGCTATCCGCTATTGTAATGAAGCAGCATTAATGTATTTTAATAATATTGTGCGGGAGCAGGGGGTCCTCTGAGCTGAACCGCATTGATTTGTGGCTCAGGGACCCCCTGTTTCCCGAGTTACAGGCCCCGGTTTGGGGCATCGGTTCCAGTGTCGTCGCCATCTTTATAGCGTCCAAGACGCGACTTGGGCTCTATAAAGATGGCGGCGACACTGGCACCCGATGTCCCTTACCGGGGCCTGTAACTCGGGAAGCAGGGGGTCCCTGAGCCAAAAATCAATGTGGTTCAGCTCAGGGGACCCCTGCTCCCACACAATATTATTAAAAATACAATAAGGCTGCTTAATTACATAGCGGATAGCCGCTAAGGTAAGGAATGATTGTTTATTTATATGTGTGTTTTACTCATAGTATAGATGTGCAGAGGGTCTCCGGAGCTGAACCGCTTTGGTTTTAGGTCCAAGGACCCCCTGCTTCCCGAGATGAAGGCCTCTTTATGGGGTGCCGGTATCCCTCTGCTTTGATTACATTCTGCAGTCACGTGATCGGGACTTTTAAATGCAGAGGGATACCGGCACCTCATAAAGGGGCCTGTATCTCGGGAAGCAACGGGTCCCGGACCTGAATCCAATGCGGTTCAGCTCCGGAGACCCCCTGCACCTGTACACTATGAGTAAAAGTTGTTTTTATATGTTTTTATTTTGCCGGTGTTTGCGCTGAGAGAGCGGCGCGTCTCTCTCTGCTGCAAACACATATCGGCAGAAACGGCCTATCGCCAGGCTATCGGGAGCCAGGCTTTTTTATCACCAGCTCATCAGCGTTTTGCTTTCGCAGTGATTCGGCAGGGATACGGCATTGTTTCGGCCCTTACTGAATACTGCGAGGGCAAATCGCCAAAATCATGCCGATACGGAGAACTTGGCGATTGCACTTCTTTGGTGTTTAGTGCATGAGACCCATAATAACAATCATCTGTTCAATCAACAGGGACTGATAAAGTCAAACAGAAAACGATAACTTCAAGTTATTGCTGCTGAAGGTGTTCTACAAGCTATTGAATCATAAGGTATACTTAGTTTTTAACACATGGCTTCGCCATCGTGTCTTTATTTTTGTTAAATCATGACACGGTGTAATATGTCATGTGTTGTTGTTCATCTGAGGTTGTATTTACCTAATTTTAAGACCTGCTAAGGCACAGATGATTGTTATTATGTCCTGATATGTAAAACCATGGAATTCAAAGAGGGTGTACTTTCTTTTTCGCATGACTGTATATATAGTGATGTGCTGAAGCAGAAAGTTTTTGAGGGGAGCACCCAGCACCTTCCAGGGTGTGTTCCCTTCCTTCTCATCTGAGCTCTAATTAATCAGGTATCATGTAAAAGGCAGCACAGACAGCATCATGTGCTGTTGCTGTGCTGATCTGAAGGCATACATACACAGACATCCCTGTGAGAGACTGCAAAGGGAGCTTCTGCATTCCACAGGTATAGGGTGCAAGGTGGGTGTCACGGTAGCCACAGGGTTATAATATACACCAAATACTCTGGGTTGAATTGAATACGACTGTGATATCATAAAGAGATTTTATTCCTTAAAAGACAGGTGGACACACAATGTTGGACAAATAACAAATGGAAATATAGACACTTACTTGGGAAGGGGACAATGAAATAGCCCAGGACTCAGGCTAGCAGTTCATCAAGTGACAGGAACAATTCAGGTATAATAACGAAGACAAAGGGCATAGAGCTTGCAATCGTTTATATGGGATTTGGGCTCTATCCCTAACATTGGGACTCATGTATTGTAGATCAATTATCTGGACCCAATTACCTTTTGCCAGCTCACGTAGGAAGCAAGATAGTACATGTCCACAGGGGGTGGGCACTCTTCTAGTCAGAGGTCTATTTCCTTAGCCCCACTCTAAAAGGTTGGCATCTCCAAGTCTGCCATTTGGGATTCTGGACTGGGAGACTCTGACTAGAGGTGTGAAGTATGACACTTAACTTTAATAGCCATGTCCTGCTCTTTCTCCACCCTGCATACTTAATCCGGTGGGGTGAGCCTTTGTTAAGTGGTTTCTCTGTAGAAACACTGTCACCCTCTGGCCATTAACATACCTTATGGGCCAGTAACTTTCGCGGGCTTTACAGTAGACATGAAAAACAGTAAACCTACAATATTGTATACATATTAAAATATTCCGTTCGGTTGGGCCGAGCGGGATAAAAAATTTCAGGCCCTCATGCTGGAGGGGACTCTCCATGGTGGCCAATTTTCAGCTTGCTACAACCCACCGAACCGGAGATAACAATATTGGATTTTAAGACCTCATGTTATACAGACTGCATTTCTTCGCCATTGGAGGTAATGGCAGCAACCACACTTTACACAGTTAAACTTACTCTGTTTGGTTAGCCTGAGAGGGCTGGGAATGGCCATGCAACCATGCCGCAGGTGTGACTACCTGGTGGCCAAATCCCAGTACTCTAGCCCTCACCGAACCGGAGATACTGATTTAGGTTTTATACCATTTTACACTTTACAAATGAAATACTCTCCGTTCGGTTAGTCTGAGAGGGCTGGAAACTGCCATGATGACTTCCCGGTGGCAAAACTCCAGCTCTCCAGCTATCGCCGAACTGGAGATAAGCACATCAGGTTTTGACAATTTTACACTTAGCCGTTTTAAAACTTAGCGGCTTTTTTCCGCCATTGTAGACAATGGCGGCGACACTTGTGGTGGGTGCGACCCTTTCTCGCGGCCATTGCCCGTCGGACCCGGTTGGGGTCGAGTGAGGGGGTTACCATGAGCTAGGGGCAGAAAGAATTTTAATGCTAGCTGCCCCAGAACTAGAGTTATAAACTTTAATAGATGGTAAACTTGTCCGTAACCGAGTTCTCAAGGCAATTAAGGGATCAAAGCTCTTTTCCTTGAAATTGTATCGGCATTGTACAGCCATCCAACACGGTTATAATGTATCACTTAGTTCTTAGACAGCGTACTCTAGGTATTTCCCATTGAAATGCATTGCGCCATTCATTTCAATGGGGAAGCTCCGCTCGTCCTCTCGGGCTCCACCTGCTGGTCTTTCTTGGTATAGGGCCAAAAACGGCTCAATCTCCATTGAATCCTATGGAGCTCCAATGGCGACCTATGGGACAGGTTTGCAAATGGTGGGTAAAAAGGCGGGAAAGGGAACAAAGGGCTATAAACATTCAAACACGGATAACACTTTCCCTCCAGACCTGATCCCAGTGTATGTACTTGGTGTAAACACTGTAGGAGCAGGAACACATGTAACCAGGAACAAACATTAAAACCAAAGGGGACAACATTTTGTATGGAGGCAGGGGAATATAGACACATATTTATCATTATTACAGTTAACCCCTCGCCTCCCACATGGTGGTAGGGGTGGCCACCTTGGGGGGTAACCCCTGTATTACTGGGCTAGCCACCCCCCCCATGACAGTGGGGAATGAGCTTAGCTCTCCCACGGTCAGTAAGTGACAAAGATGTATTAGTCAGCACTCCCCAAAGTGAAGTTAGGTTCTTTGTTTATGTTTTGTTCCTGATTTCTACCCTGTAAATAAACCCCCCCCCCCGTGCACCAAATTCCATGTTTCTTGCCTTTGATCTGGGACATAAGATCCTACGCTGTGACTGACATCACAATTGGTGAAGTTTAATGCGGGCATTACACAAGGCACTGAGTAGTGGAAACTATGGAGTTGTTGACCTCTGTACAGCGTGCCCAAGCTGAGAATACGGCTATTCTACATCGCAGCCAAAAATTGTGCTGCTACTTTAATGCAGGGATTGCAACAATTGTCAAAAGCCCATGATGAGAATATACAAGGCACCGTCGCTGTCCGGGTCCAGCGGTTCCACTCCTGGTGTTACGATGTAGAAATGGCTCATCGCTTCCAACTCTACGACCTCATCCATTCTGTGCAGAAATGGCTCCAGCCTGACGAATATACAGCCGCCATCGTCAAAAGGGTCGGCATAGACCGGTTCCTGAAGTGTCCTTGTGGGTTGGCTTACGTCAGAGAAACTAAATGTAAGGTGAAAGAGCGGATAAGCCAGCACAAGTCTATAATACATTGCAAGGTGCTGGACCAACCCGTGTCTGCACATTTCTTACAAGCCAGGCACAGCGTATGTCAGCTGCGGTATCAGATCATAGAGGTAGTTCCCAAATCTCGATGAGGTGGTAACAGGCTACTATTATTGAAGAAAAGGGAGGCCTTTTGTATCCGTAAGCTGGGCATATTACAGCCAGGTGGCCTGAACAAGGAATACGATCTTACGAATATAATATAACTTGTGTCTTGTAGGTCACTACTAGGCCATGGATCAACTCGGACCAGGGATTTAAGAACAAAATCCAAGGTGAGTGATAAGTGCCATAGGTCACTTCTTGACTCAGGCCTGGCTCTGTTGGCTCCCTACAATCGGAGGATTGGATATAATCTTTCGTCTCTGTCCAGATTCTGGGCCATTTGGCGCCACCGATCTGGTACCATGTTCTGCTGTGGCAGGTTGCCCATGACATCTCAGAATGTGCAGACGGTGGGAGTTGGACTACCATGGATCCCTGTGCTATCTGCCGTATACAGTGGTGAGTGGGGTGGCAGACTTGTATATTTTAGAGGTGTCGTTTTCAGGTCCCCTGACAGGATGACTTGGACTTTAGTATATAATGCTGGATACCTACCGTCTATTTTTTCAGTTGTATTCTAAGTTTGCCTGTTACTAGTATTTGTGCATAGCCCCCTTAAAAATTATGCTTATAATAGGGGATTTAGAATAATGAGCACACTATGCTCATGGAAGAAACTATGGAAGAAAGATGAATAGAGTCTGTATATAGGCTAGCGGGAGCGCTGTTGGGTTACAAGGGGATTCATAGGATTGATGAACTACAGTGCATAGTGTTTATTCTGCTATAAGGTAGATTGCCTTTCTTTTCCTTTTATTGTCGGATTTTAATATTTTCCATCAGGGTCCAGTAGGGGATGCTATCAGGATACTTGTTGTGTGTATCGGTGCTTGAGAATGCTGACTTTTCCAGAGAGTTTTTTTTATTAATAGTAGCTACTTATCTTTATTAGGGGCTGAGGGCTGCCTTTGAGATATGTTTCCCTCTTGTTGCTCTCTAGGTGATGCGCATATTGGTGGTTTTGACCTGAAGATTTCACAGGAATTACAGAATAGAAATGTTTTGCTCATGTGTTTACCTTCCCTGAGCGCTGTACTTTTATGGTATTAGAGAGTAACAACAGAACAAAGTTCCATAGAAGTGGTGCTACAAACGAATTGGACAACCAATCTCAAAGGTAAATGAAGTAAATGAACTTTCTTTAAGAAACAAAGTCATAGAAAACGACATAGAGTAAATAAATACTGGTGAAGACAGGGATAAAGCTCATTGAAAGGAGGTGTAGATAAATGTCCTGGTGCGTAATACAGATGGGGGGTGATATGTCCAACCCTCTGGTTCTCCTCCTATTTGGACTACCTCCCTAGAGCATGAATATCCCTGTTCAGTCAGTCCCAGTAATGTTCCATACTGTATGTAAGCCAAGTAGGGAAACAGTACTCACATGTAGTCGGTATTGTCTTCATCTGTTGGCATGCCTCACGTGGTGTAGGTAGACAGACAATCCCAGTAGGCAAAAGAGAATGCAGCACAGCTGTGCAATAAAGGGTAATCCAGGGCTACAACATGGGGCTAATGAAAAAAACTTTAATAGGCACAAGACAGCATGGCGCAGACAAATTAAAAACTACTATTACGCGTTTCCTGCTGTACACAGCGCTTCATCAGAGAGGGCACTCAGATTAGCTGAGATGGATGTGGGAGACCCCTATGTATACCCACTGAAAGTCAGCCGCCTCCAGACCCGCCGCTGGAACACTCACACACAGCAGAAACGACCGCAGACGCGTTTCGTCGGCGCTTGATTCCCTGACGAAGTTGGCAAGCGCCGGCGAAACACGTAGAACTGTAACGTCATCGCACACGCACGTAGTGTGCGTGGTGTTCCGCTGCTAACTAAGGGACTTCTGTATACTGAGATTGCCTCTGGCACCTCATGTTGATTAGCTGCAAGAGGTGAGAACGTTACCATCTCCCACTGTGCCTGCTTTCACTGTGGCTCTGTCTGCGGTCGTTTCTGCTGCGTGTGAGCGTTCCAGCGGCGGGTCTGGAGGCGGCTGGCTTTCAGTGGGTATACATAGGGGTCTCCCCCATCCATCTCAGCTGATCTCTACCAGGAGTCTGTATGTAAAGATACCTTTACGTGAATTTTACTGTTTATGTCTTGTAAGTGTGTATTATCTACCTTACATTTATTTAAATAAATTTTATTTCGTCTGCATCATACAGTAAGATAATGCACTAGGGGAGTGCGCTTTTTTCTCATATATATATGTACAGTGGTCGACAAATCACTCAAAAATCTACTTGCCGAACAAAAAAATCTACTCGCCACCTAGTCCCGCCTGCAACCCCGCTTTCAAAAAAAAATCCTAGTAAGAACAACATTCGTTTTTGACATAAGTTTATTTATTTATTTATTGTATTACATTATACTACAATTAGTCCTTGTTACGTGTGTGTGTAACTGTCGGATCTAGAAAAAAAAGCCTGATGTGAATGACTAGTTTCCTGAACCCATTAACCAGTGTCTGGATGCCCCCACTTCCCAATATCTAAAGCAGCAATCCCACCTTGGATCTTACCTGATCCGCAGTCCCTCAATGTCCAGGTACCCTCATTCCCGCAATGTTATACATTGGAGGGGAGGTGTTTCCTACCTGTCTTCTGGGTTAGGGGGGATTCCGATGTCTTCCGTGAGAAGCTTGAGAGTTACTGTAGATCTGGAAGAAAGCAGTATTGGTTATTTCGGTGCAGGTATAGGGCAGTTAAGATATATAGCATAAATAAGGTATCCAGATCCAAAGTGTGAGAGAGAGTGGGTGAGAGAGCAAGAGTGGGTGAGAGAGCGAGAGTGGGTGAGAGAGCGAGAGTGGGTGACAGAGAGGGAGAGTGGGTGAGAGAGAGGGAGAGTGGGTGAGAGGGAGAGTGGGTGAGAGGGAGAGTGGGTGAGAGAGAGTGTGGGTGAGAGAGAAAGTGGGTGAGAGAGAGAAAGTGGGTGAGAGAGAGAGAATGGGTGAGAGAGAGAGTGGGTGAGAGGGAGAGAGTGGGTGAGAGGGAGAGAGTGGGTAAGAGGGAGAAAGTGGGTGAGGGAGAGTGTGGGTGAGGGAGGGAGTATGTGAGGGAGAGAGTGTGTGAGGGAGAGAGTGGGTGAGGGAGAGAGTGTGTGAAGGAGAGAGTGGGTGAGGGAGAGAGTGGGTGAGGGATAGAGTGGTTGAGGGAGAGAGTGGTTGAGGGAGAGAGTGGGCGAGGGAGAGAGTGGGCGAGGGAGAGAGTGGGCGAGGGAGAGAGTGGGCGAGGGAGAGAGTGGGCGATGGAGACAGGGCGACGGAGACAGGGCGACGGAGACAGGGCGACGGAGACAGGGCGACGGAGACAGGGCGATGGAGACTGGGCGACAGAGACAGGGTGACGGAGACAGGGAGAGGGTGACGGAGACTGAGATAGACACACACAGACACAGACAGAGACACTCGCACACAGAGACACTCGCACACAGAGACACTCGCACACAGAGACACTTGCAAACAGACACACTCGCACACAGACACACTCGCACACAGAGACACTCGCACACAGACACAATTGCACACAGACACACTGGCACACAGACACACTCGCACACAGACACACTCACACACAGACACACTCGCACACACAGAGACACTCACACACACACAGAGACACTCACACACACACAGAGACACTCACACACACTCACACACACACACAGACACACACACAGAGACACACACAGACACACACACAGACACACACACACAGACACAGACACACACAGACACACTCACACACAGACACAGTCACACACAGACACAGTCACACACAGACAGACAGACAGACACACTCGCACACAGACACACTCACACACAGAGACACTCAAACACACACAGAGACACTCGCACACACAGAGACACTCACACACACAGAGACACTCACACACACAGAGACACTCACACACACTCAGAGACACTCACACACACTCAGAGACACTCACACACACACAGAGACACTCACACAAACTCACACACACACAGACACACACAGACACCGACACAGACACACACACACACACAAACACAGACACACACTCACACACAGACACAGTCACACACAGACACAGTCACACACAGAGAGACAGACACACTCGCACACAGACACACTCACACACAGAGACACTCACACACACAGAGACACTCGCACACACAGAGACACTCACACACACAGAGACACTCACACACACAGAGACACTCACACACACTCAGAGACACTCACACACACACAGAGACACTCACACACACTCACACACACACAGACAGACACACACACAGACACAGACACACACACACAGACACAGACACACACACACAGACACACAGACACACAGACACACACACACCGACACACACACACAGACACACAGACACACACACACACACACACACCGACACACACACACACACAGACACACACACACAGACAGACAGACACAGACACACTCACACACACACACACACACAGACACAGACACACACAGACACACTCACACACAGACAGACTCACACACAGACAGACAGACACACTCGCACACAGACACACTCACACACAGAGACACTCAAACACACACAGAGACACTCGCACACACAGAGACACTCACACACACAGAGACACTCACACACACAGAGACACTCACACACACTCAGAGACACTCACACACACTCAGAGACACTCACACACACACAGAGACACTCACACAAACTCACACACACACAGACACACACAGACACCGACACAGACACACACACACACACAAACACAGACACACACACACTCACACACAGACACAGTCACACACAGACACAGTCACACACAGACAGACAGACACACTCGCACACAGACACACTCACACACAGAGACACTCACACACACAGAGACACTCGCACACACAGAGACACTCACACACACAGAGACACTCACACACACAGAGACACTCACACACACTCAGAGACACTCACACACACACAGAGACACTCACACACACTCACACACACACAGACAGACACAGACACAGACACACACACACACACACAGACACAGACACACACACACAGACACACAGACACACAGACACACACACACCGACACACACACACAGACACACAGACACAGACACACACACACACACCGACACACACACACACACCGACACACACACACAGACAGACAGACACAGACACACTCACACACACACACACACACAAACACAGACACACACAGACACACTCACACACAGACAGACTCACACACAGACACAGTCACATACAGACAGACAGACACACTCACAGACAGACACACTCACTTACAGGGTATTCATTGAAAGGAGGGACCCACCTGTGCAGCAGTTCATCCAGACATGCTCGAGGTGCTGTTGGTTGGGCAGCCAGTGCCGTAGGTCAGGTGGGCGGTGCATGAGGCTGGGCAGCCAGGTGTGAGGTGAGTGAGGTCGGGCAGCATATGGGAGTGCGGCCAGCCGGGCGGGAGATGGGACATGTGGGCAGGAGATGGGACATGCGGGCAGGAGATGGGACATGCAGGTGGCAGATGGAACATGTGGGCGGGAGATGGGACATGCGGGCAGGAGATGGGACATGCAGGCAGGACATGGAACATGCAGGCAGGAGATGGGACATGCGGGCAGCAGATGGGACATACGGGCGGCAGATGGGACATGCAGGCGGCAGATGGGACATGCGGGCAGGCCGGCGCCAGGCTCCAATGGTGGCTCGTGCTCCTCAGCTCCTTGACGCTGAGTGACGTCAGGACGTCAGGAGCGTCATGTTGGCATCGCAACTCGGCGTCTGCCACCACGCAGCCATTGCAGGTAGAGAAGGAGACAAATAATGGGCTCACATAGCGCGAGCAGGGAAAATTGCATGCGCTGCTTGGGCGGCCATAAAGAGGTCGCCACGGGGTCAAATCCAGTCGCCCGGGGCGTGCGGGGGAATGGATTTGTTGAACACTATATATATATATATAAAAATTGGAGTAGCGCCTTAGGAAGCTTGATAAGGATAAATCAGCTGTGTAAATAAGATAGAGTTAACAAGGCTATTGACCAAAGAATCCCCAAGAGGGCGAATTTGTGATAAAAACAACTGAAATCTATAGCAAAAATAAAAAATATGAAACATAAAAAATAAAATAAAAACCAGATGTCAGTTGAAATTCCAAAAAATGTACTTAGTCCACTGGAGTTTTGCTGCCCGTATATAAGGTTCACCAAATCCCAAGGATATCTGCAGAAAACAAGAAGAAAAAACAGGCGCACCCCTAGTGTGATAAAGTATAAAACAGTATTTATGGGATTGTAAAATATATAAAGCGCACTCGAGCTCAATGAGGAACCTGACGAAGCTTATTGCGAAACGCGTTGTTCCCTGCCGGAGCTCATTGAGAGAGGGACCCAGCACACTGCAGGACATCCGGTACAGATCCCCTCTTCCGGTTCCGCTGCCGGACGCGCCAGTGAGAACAACAACGGAGGAGGAGATCATGCGGGAGTGTACCGCGCGGCTGATGCTGGGCAATTAAATTTGCCATAAAGTGTGAGTGTTTTTTTGTTTTTTTTGTTTGCTTCATTTTATTGCATTGTGCCATAGATTGTTTTATACCTTTTATGTTCCACAACATGTATGCATGTTTTATGCTCATGTCTCCACTGTATACCCATTAAAGACCTTTTTTTCAAACCCTGGTTTGCATACATTCTTTTTTGGTCATCTGGGAAACGGGGAGAGGAGACACTCACACACCACACCCATCGGGGGATATTTCTGCTGAGACAACCAGACACCATCCATACAGGACATCACCCTCTGAGGACAATGATTCACATTAGGCCGTGTGAGTTTTATGTATTTTGAGACTCCAGTATATGAGTCTGTATTAAATCCACTACAGTCAGCGTTGAGGGAGAGACACCACACAAGCCCGTGTGAGTCACTGAATCCATAATTTTATGTATTCTTTGATTAGATAAGTGGAAAACCATCATCAACCCTTCCAGCGTTATCCTCCTTCCATACCCACCCTACAACTTCTCCCCCCCCATCCCCCACATGTGTTTATGATGCACTGATACTGTGTTTTATTCTCATTTTTTATTCCATCCGGTTCCATCGATATCGAGAGGTCCATGAGGTTTGCGCTGACCATCTTCACACCACTACTGCCACGCTAAGAAGGACACGGGATTCCCTTCTCCAAAGTCAAGCAGCAACCACAAAATCATTGAAAAAGGGCCAGTATATATTTCTATATACTCTTTTACACCACGAACACAGACACATATTCATATTATTTTATTATTTTTAATAAAGTTAAGGCGTTGCAATATTTTTCAGCCACAAAATCTAGGGAGCGCCCCAGTTCAAATAACCTCCACTCTCACATAATAACCAGTGAATGGAACGGCTCCAAAACTCCCTAGGCACCATCTCTGAACAACTTAAATCTCTCCTGTCCTCTCCTGAGGCCGCTGCCGCACCTTCTGTTCCTGTTTTCTCCCCGCCGATACTTCAAACAGTAGCTCCTGAACCTCACCTACCCACTCCTAATCGCTATGCGGGGGATCCTTCAGCCTGTCGTGGCTTCCTGGAGCAGTGTGCCATTCAATTTGAACTCCTACCCTCTCATTTCCTTTCTCCCCATTCCAAGGTCGCGTACATCATTTCGCTATTGACCGATGATGCCTTGGCCTGGGCTACACCCATATGGGAGCAACGCCAGGACCTGACCTCCAACCTGGACCGAATTTGTACTGAATTCCAGAGTGTTCGATACGCCAGGTAGGACGGTAAAAGCAGCATCTTCTCTTCTCAACATTGTACAGGGAAATCGTACGGTGGCTCATTAGCACTTGAATTCCGCACCATTGCAGCAGGAACCAGGTGGAACGATGAAGCGCTCGCCGCAGTGTTCTGGCAAGGTCTAAACGACTCCCTCAAGGACGAGTTGGCCGCTCTGGAACATCCCACAGCACTGGAGGAGCTTATTGCACTCTGTATCCGTATGGACCAGCGGCTCCAGGAGTGAAGACCGGAAAAAGGGAAGCGCCAAAGAGGTATACAACCCTTTTCCTTCCCACATACATTTCCTGGGGAGCCCGCCACCGTATCCACTGAAGAACCCATGCAGCTGGGTGGGACTCGTATGTGTCTGACGAAAAGATTATGTCGATGCCGTGCAGGGCTCTGCTTCTACTGCGGAAATAGTGGACACCTGGTGAGTACCTGCTCATCTACTGTAAGTCAGGAAACGGCAGCCCCAAGTGAGTACTGGGAGATACTCTGGGAGATACACTGGGTATGGTAACCTCTCCCTCCTCTCCCAAACTAGCGTCTAAGGTACTCCTTCCTATAACCTTGTCAGAAGACTTCGGGGACACAGCCACACAGGCCTTACTAGACTCCGGTTCTGGTGGAGACTTTATCAATCAGGCTTTTGCAGAAAAGAACCGGATTCCTCTGGTAGCCAAGGATCAGCCCATGGGCCTTGAAGCCATTGACGGTAGGCTTTTACAGCCTGCATTCATTTCTCAGCAGACAATTACCCTCCGTCTCAAAATGACTGGCAATCATTCCGAACATATTCAGTTGGATGCCATTCACACACTGGCAGTAGACGTAATACTGTGTCTTCCTTGGCTCCAGCTTTACAACCCCCAGATCGACTGGCTCCAGTCACAACCCATCACCTGGGAAAGCCAGTGTCGAGAGGTTTGTCTGGATCTCCCCAAAGCTCTAGTATGGGCCGCGCGTCCGGAATCTAGTAACCCCCTCCTTCCAGACATCTACTGGGAGTTCAGAGACATCTTCAACAAGATTCAGGTGGAGGAATTACCACCCCATTGCCCTATTGATCTTCTTCCCGGCACTATTCCCCCCAGAGGTTGTTCCTACCCACTTCCCCCCCCCCGACCAAGGCGATGAAACTATACATACAGGAGAATCTTCAGAGAGGCTTTATTCGTAAGTCTTCTTCTCCGGCAGGAGCAGGCTTCTTTTTTGTAAAGAAGAAGGCTGGCACACTGCATCCATGTATTGATTATCGCGGTCTCAACAAGGTGACTATCAAGAATCGGTTCCCACTACCCTTGATTGCTGAACTTTTTGATAGATTGCAAGGCGCCAATATCTTCTCCAAGCTGGACCTCCGGGGAGCCTACAACTTGGTCTGCATTCATCAAGGTGATGAGTGGAAGACAGCCTTCAACACGCAGGATGGGTACTATCAGCAGCTCGTGATGCCCTTAGGCCTCTGCAATGCGCCCGCCGGCTTCCAGGACTTCATTAACGACGTCTTCAGAGATCTCCTGGATCAGCACGTAGTGGTCTACCTGGACGACATCCTTATATTCTCCCAGAACCCCCTAGAACATACTAGGCACGTCAAACAAGTACTTCACAGGTTACGGGAAAACCGTCTGTTCGCCAAACTTGAAAAATGCCAGTTCCACCAGTCGTCCACTTCATTCTTGGGATATATCATCTCAGACACAGGACTTGAGATGGACCCTACTAAGGTGAAAGCAGTCATAGATTGGCCCCGGCCCCTCTCTCTGAAAGCGGTACAGAGGTTCTTAGGTTTTGCCAATTATTAACGCAGGTTCATAAAGAACTTTTCTACCTTAGTCGCACCCATCACAGCCCTCACCCAGAAGAGCGCCAATACAACAATGTGGCCTCTCGAGGCCATCATGGCATTTGAGGTTCTCAAAAAAGCTTTTGTCACAGCACCCATCTTGGTGCATCCGGATACAGGACAGCCTTTCACTCTCGAGGTGGATGCCTCGGACGTAAGAGCAGGGGCAATCTTATCCCAAAGAAAGAACCCACAAGCCAGATTGCATACTTTTCCAGGAAATTCTCTGCAGCGGAACGGAACTATGATGTGGGTACCCGTGAGCTCCTCGTGATCAAAATGGACTTGGAGGAATGGCGTCACCTGCTGGAAGGAGCGGAGCACCCAATCACCATCCTTACGGATCATAAGAATCTCTTGAATATTGAGACTGCCCACTGTCTGAGTGCCCAGCAGGCACGTTGGTCTCTCTTCTTCACCCGGTTCAACTTCCTTATATCATACCTCCCGGCTCGAAAAATGTTAAAGCAGACGCACTGTCTCGCCAATTTGCAGTTGAGGATATGACCGAAGATCACCTGGAGACGATTCTTCCCCCTAAATGTGTCCTCTCGGCCAACATCTTCGATGCTCTGGCTGAAATCACCAAGGTTTAAGATCAGATTCCTCAGGGTCTCAGGGTGCCAGTTTGAAGACTGTTCACACCTCCTACCTTTCACCAGAAGGTAATGCAATGGGGGCACGCAGCCAAGACGGCAGGTCATCCAGGGATCAAAAGGACCATAGACCTCCTGCAACGAACTTTCTGATGACCAGGCATGCGAAAGTATATTCAGCATTTTGTTTCAGCGTGTCCCACCTGCGTACAAAACAAGATACCATGGAATAAACCTCCAGGACTCCTGCAACACCTTCCCATTCCTGACCGACCCTGGGAACACCTCTCGATGGACTTTATTGTCGACCTTCCCAAATCTAAGGGAATGGACACGATACTAGTAGTGGTTGACCCCTATTCAAAACAAGCACACTTTATCCCACTCAAAGGCTTACCTAGCACTCCTAAACTAGCTGAGGTGTTTGTAAGGTAGGTCTTCAGGCTCCATGGGTCGCCCCAAAAAATATTCTCTGATCGTGTCTCATAGTTTGTCTCAAGATTCTGGAGGGCCTTCTGTTAAAGACTGGACGTGACACTTCACTTCTCCTCGGGATACCACCCACAAACTAATGGCCAAACTGAACGAACCAACCAGTCTCTAGAGCAGTTCCTTCGTTGCTTTATATCGGACTCTCAAGACAATCGGCTCGATCTACTCCTGAAGGCAGAATTTGCACACAATATCCTCAGGAACGAGTCCACTCTACAGACTCCATTTTTTTCTAACTATGGCTTCCACCCCTCTACCCTTCCCCAGTCTGGTCCTAGTACAGAATTTCCGGCCGCGGAGGACAGGATTCAGCATCTTTAGGCTTCCTGGACTAGGATTCAGGATAACCTCAGACGGGCCACTGCTATGCAGAAGAGACAGGCCGATCGCCATCGTCAGAGACAACCCAATTATGCCCCGGGTCAGAAGGTATGGCTATCCACAAAGAACATCCGGTTAAAGGTCACTTCCCCGAAATTGGCTCCCAGGTATATCGGTCCTTTCCCTATATTGGAGAAAATAAATCTGGTTACTTACTGACTGAAACTGCCCGCAACTATGAGGATTCCCTCTACCTTTCACTGTTCCCTATTGTAACCATTCATACCCAATCCTCAGATCGACACAGCACACCTCGTCCCAGACTTATCAACGGACAAGAAGAGTTCGAGGTGCAGTTCATCTTGGACTCTCGTATCTCTAGAGGGGGACTCCAGTATTTGGTGCATTGGAGGGATTTTGGACCCGAAGAGAGGTCATGGATTCCGCAGGAGCAGGTACATTCTCCCAGACTGACCTGGGCATTTAATCTTAAATTTCCTCTTAAGCCCTATATGGATCGTCCAAAGGCCGACCCTGAAGGGGGGATACTGTAAGGACGCTGCGTCTCTTACCTCCCGCGGCGCCCCGCTCCTCAGCCCCGGCGCTTATCTCCTCCACCGCCGGGGCACCCGGCATCCACCCTCGCATCACCTCCTCTCTCCCTCTTGTCGGACATGCGCGCCGCTGTGGCAGACCCCCACGCCGACGCCTGCGGCTTACCTCCCCGGCGTACGTCTGCTTCCTCCACCTCCACGTATTTCGCTCGCGCTTGCGCGCTCGCAAGTATGGTCACCTCCACTGCTGCCAATGATCTTGTTTCTCTCACACTTGTCCTGCATCCAGCCTCAGCCTATCAGCGCTCTACCTACATCTGACCTCACTGCTGGTAGTACCCATTGGTCCCTCTCGGTATATAGTGCTACCAGCCCAGAGCTGATTGCTGAGCATAGTCAGTCTCTCGTTGTGCTTGCTACAAGCTACCTCGCAGTCTGCTCTTGTCCTTCTGTTACAAACCCTTTGCTTGTTCCCGGACTCTCGTTTTCTGGCACCCTCGACCCCGGCTCATTCATTGGACTTCTACCTTCTCCTCTCCTCGACTCTAGCATTGGACTTCAACTACTCTCTAACCCTAACTCTGGCAAGTACCTCTACGACTCTACATTCTCCTGCCCCGACCCAGACTATCCACATTACTCTGCTTACCGGACCTGCTCACGCAGCTGTAGGGCGGTGGTTTGCCTGTATCTCCACCTCAGCCTCGCGGTCCAGTCCAGTTTGGGGTGAGCACCCATGACCAGTCCCGTGACAAACATACATACAGATGTGGTCGCCTGTGAACTCCGGCTAGCCCTATGAAAATCTGTGACTATCTCACAGAAACGCTGCAACATTTCTGTGATTTTTTCACAGACAGCCCTGTGAGAAACTACAAAGGAAGCTGCTGCCTGTCCACAGGTATAGGGTGCAAGGTGGGGAAAGAGCTTGTAGAAACTGAAATAGAGAACATACTCAAATTGCGGGTGATAGACAGGTCACGGAGTGAGTGGTGTAGCCCCAACATTTTAGTCCCTAAGCTGGATGGGTCTACACGGTGCTGTATAGATTTTAGAAAAGTAAATGCGGTTTTCTAACTTCTATGCATAACCCATGCCCAGAGTTGATGAATTGTTGGATAGATTAGGGAAGGCCAAGTATATCACAACGTTGGATCTGATTAAAGGATATTGGCAGATCCCTTTAACAGAAAAGTCACAGGAAAAGACTGCTTTGCCACTCTAATGGATCAGATTTTATTACCCCATAACAAATATGCAGCAGCCATCTTGACGACATATTCATTTATTCCATAGATTGGGAAACACATTTAGCTAAAGTCTCGGCAGTACTAAGGTCCCTTAGAAAGGCAGGCCTGACTGCCAACACAGCAAAATGCTCAATAGGGAGAAATGAAACTAAGTACTTAGGCTACATACTTGGTAATGGACAAATAAAGACTGCAGTAAGGTGCAGGCATTGTACCCAACAACCAATACGCAGGTGAAAGCTTTTTTGGGCTTAGCAGGATATTATTGAAAATTTGTACCAAATTTTTCCACAGTCCTTGCCACCCCACCAATTTAATAAGAAATGTAGTGCCCAATAAAGTCCAGTGGACAACACAATGTGAGGAGGCGTTCCAGGGCATGAAAAGGATACTCTGTTCAGTGCCGGTTTTACAGGGTCCGGACTTTGAAAAGCCCTTAATTCTGCAGACGGATGCCTCAGAAATAGGTTTAGGGGACGTCTTGTCTCAAGAGGTAGATGGGGAAGATTGTCCGGTCCTATACCTCAGTAGGAAGCTCTTTAAAAGAGAACAGGCCTATGCAGTAATAGAAAAGGAGTGTTTAGCTGTAAAGTGGGCAGTATCAGCACTCAGATACTATCTCCTTGGCACCACATTTACCCTGGTAACAGACCATGCCCCCCTAAAGTGGCTTCATACAATGAAGGACACAAACCCCAGAGTGACGCGCTAGTACCTCTCCCTTCAACCCTTCTCCTTCTGGGTACAACATAGGGCTGGGAAATTACATGCAAACACAGACTTTTTGTCCCGGGAAGGGGGGGGGGACCCTTTTAAAAGACGAGTGTGTGAGGAACAACACTCTGAGTGGGGAGGTACGTGAGGGAGTGTATAGGGTAAAAACTCTCATCTGAGCAGACCAGGAAAAAACACACCCTGGCTTGTAGGTTTGCAAGCTGTTTGGAAAGGGGAGATTTAAGAAGCAGGCAGCAAACTTCCCACACTCTCTCTCATTTTGCTCTCAACCTATGAGGGAACATGCTGCAGAGAGCCTCTCAGGGGGAGAGCCTGAACTGCCTTTTGGATACCAGAGATTAGATACTGTCCGGTTGTTTTTGCAGACGTATGCTATTTAAGTTAAAGACTGTTTTGTTTTGTTACCGAATTGCTGCAACCCCTGATATGGGGAATAAAGAACTTTTGTTACAAGAAAGTGGTGTGTGAGCTCCTTCCTGACCACATCTACAAGACTGCTCTGTTTAAACCCGGTAATGAAATTAGCCGGTATGCCTGCATGGCAATGGCAGATCAAAGGAATAGATGGTATAGGTGTCGAGAAATCTGGCAAGCAGGGAAGGGCAGAGGAACAAGTCTGCACATGGGCTCTCTGTGGGTGAGACCCTTTGTTGTAGCCAGACTCTGTGGAACCTACCCAGCGGGCGGTAATGGGCTGGCTAGGGAAAGCTGTTGCCAAAACAGAGCTCATAGGCACGATTTCCATTGCTCAGTTCATATTTCACGGCTTGCCGGCAACCTGAGCCTAAGAATGCCCTCTGCTTTGATTGGGAAAAGCCAGATGAGCCCCTGGCTCATGATTGGTTGCTGTGTACAATCCCAGGCTCTGATTGGTCGCCAGTCTGTCTTCCATGTTAAACATAGGACAGCGAGGTCTATGTAAGGGAATTGGCCGATCAGAGAACCAGAGCATCCTTGGACTTGGTCTGGTGAAACGCTGGTGGGCTTTTCGAAAATGCTTTGCTCCGAATAGCAAAACAGTTGACACAGAGTTGCTGGAGATGCCTGGCCTAGCTGAGGACAAGTCCTGTAATCATGGCCAAGTTCTCAGAGTGCGCCCAAGTTCTGAGAATGTGGCCAAGTTCCGACTAAGGTTTTAACTTGTCCCAGGCTTCCTCCAGTGACGTGACCGGTGGGGGCTCAGCATAGAAGTGCTGGAGCAGCCCAACCAAGTGGAGGAGAAGCACAGGGAGAAAGTTCTTGTCTCCAAGTTCTCGGGAACCATGTTCTGAGAATTGGATGGAGCTGAAACAAACGGGGAGAGTGCGGTGGCTCTCACGAAAAGAGTACTGTTTGTTCCTGGACTTGGAGCGTACAGGGTAAGCCTACCTAAAGCAGGCGCCCTGAATTTAGTTGAGGCTAGTGGCTCCCCCCACACTCCCAGTTGGTAGGTATTTACTGTATTTTGTGCAACTTTTGTATGTCTGTGGGCTTGTCCGAATAAACCCAATTTATTTAACAATATTGTCCTGCCTAGTGAATTGATCCCAGAAGGTATAAAGGTGTATAAAGGTATAAAGGTGTTAAAAGTACTGGTATCCCATGACAATCTTCCATAGTCTTCTTCCCCATATCACAGTTACATTTTCTTACATCTTCACTTACCGTACACATTTGCAGATTCTTTTGCTCAGCTCTGCATATTCAATTCTTGCTTCTTGGCATTGCTTAATTTATTGTAGTCTCCTCAGTAATTGCTTTGTTTCATCAAATACTGTATTGTCTTATCCGTTTTTTTGTTAGCAATTCCTGCAGGTTTTTTTGCACTTTCAAATACAATCTTCATAATTGTTTGCTTAAATGCTCTATTCATTTTGAGAAAGCTGAAGCGATTTTTCAGCTCCTGTTGAAATTCTCAGTTGTTGTTTTTGAGGTTATTGTTGTTGATTGGTTTAGTCTTTTTTTTATTCAGTTTTCTTCTTTCCATCTTCACATCCAGATGTAATTTGCAGTGAACCCGTTGGTGTTCACTCCTTGTGTAAAAATGATTAACATCTGTGCAGTATTCAATCATGTGTTTCTTGTTATCTGGGAAATAGTCAATTTCATTCTTGATTCCATTCCATTTCATGTACATTTTCTATTTGGATCCTTCTTGAAGAATAAATTCATCATGTACAAGTTTTCATATTCTGCAAATTTTACCAATCTGTCTTCATGGAGATTCCTGTTAACATAACCATACTAACCAACTGATCCATAGTATTTCTGCTGGGCAACAATCTTTGTATTGAAATCTCCTGAAACTATTATGAGGTGACAATTTCCTTTGTTGTTAAGTTGGTTGATTACATGGTACAGAGGCGACACGTTTTATTTCAACTCGGCTAGTTCCGCAAGCCGGGAGATGTCCCGGCTTGCTAGCCGAATCCCCTCGGCGTGCCGCGCGTCACCGATGCGCGGTCACGCTTCATCGGGTGCCTGCGCCCCCTGCGCGCGTGCCATGGGCTCCCCGAGGGAGCCCTGGTGTCCCGCGATGTGGGGGACGGCGGTGGGGGGTTCCGGGGGACCCGGAGAGGGGAGGGGGAAGCCCCGATCGGAGGGCCGCTCCTCCGAGGCTTCGGCGCGCGCCCGGGACACCACGGTGCGCACCCGGTTACTGTCGCGGCCGAGACCAGGTAAATGCTCAAATAAACTTGGCCGCGACAGTAGAAGGCTTCCACTTCATTGTCTGCATGACTTGATGCTGGGCCACTTGGATTATTTGAGACCTGTACCTGTTTGTCAACTGAATGATGATTCTGACTGGGCTTTTCAATGTGTTTTAATAATTCACTATGTTGTTTCTCTATTTCTTGTTAACGATGAAGTCTATATAGTATATGTGTGTATATACAATATGTATGTAAATATATATATATATATCATGGAAATATTACTGTATGCTCATTTGCATGTCTTAGACATGTCTGCAATCCCGCCTTTCACCATTATCACCCAGCACACAGCACTTCACTGCAGCAAGGAATTCTGGGAAAAGACATGCAAAGGAGCACACACTGCCACTTTTTGCTTCAAAACCATTTTATAAATATATATATATATATATATATATATATATATATATATATCTATATACAGTGTTCGACAAACCTATACATTTGCTCGCCCCGGGCGAGTGGATTTAACCCCCGGGCGAGTAAATATTGGCCCAAGCTGCACACGTTTGGTACTAGGTACGAGTAGATTTTTTTGTGTGGCGAGTAGATTTTTTGGTGATTTGTCAACCACTGTATATATATATATATATATATATATATATATATATATATATATATATATATATATATATATATATATATATATATATATATATATATATATATATATATATATATGATAGACGTCTATCATTTACCTAGAGTTTTTAATTTAATAGAAGCATATCCGGGAAAGGTTCCAACACAGATGGTGACGGTCTGGTTAAGTATATTCCCCAGAGCATAATCCCATTTAAGTATTTTACTCAGCAACGTGCTTTTTACTTGGGATGTTTGTGACTTTTCTACCTCTTGCTTTGTAGTTTTAATTTTTGTATCATAAATAATGCACAAGATGATGCGCTTTTTTTTTCCAGACTGTTTTTCAACCATGGAGGCCAACTGAACCTTCTTAAGAAGCAGCACCTGATTGCACACTACAGAGGACTTTTCCCCTCCCCTGGGATTAAATTAGTTTCTACTATTTGGTCTTGACTTCACCTGGGTTTTCACGATTTCTTGATGAGTTTATATTTTGACATTTAAGTTTTTCACTTCGTCTCACTGTTTACAGTATCTATCAGTATCATACTTTTAATCAATTGTTTTTGCACTTGTTGCACAATATGTTTTTCACTGACTTTTAGTAGTTTGAGCATCTTTAATTTAGAGTTTAATTTTAGATTTTTGCATATATATATATATATATATATATATATATATATATACACACACATACACACACACACACACGTTCCATATAAAAATGCATTTGCATGTCATTTCCCAGAAACCCTTGCTGCAGTGGAAGCCCGGTATGCTAGGTGATAATGGTGTAAGGCAGGGTTGCAGACCTGTCTAGGAGATGTGGATGTGCTCACAAGTGACTTTTTATTTGATATATACAGTATATATATATATATATATATATATATATATATATATATACAGATGCAGCGGCCATTATTCAAACAAATCACAGAGCCGTTTTTGTGTGCTCTGCTTTATTCCACGTGGCATTAACGCGGCCAATCACACCAGGCACCTGTTTATCACGATTGCTTTGTTTGAATTTCATGGATTCTATTCTGTCTCTTTGTGTGCAATGAAATTAATGAATTGTAATGTGTACAGTACTGTGCTACTGTGTAAATTCCAGGTGTTTAAAAACAAGAACACTAAAATGCCCTTTTTCCGCACTCGCCTGCACTCGTGTCTTAAGGCGGTAAGGTTGGAAGAAAACACGCGCCATGACATGGGTATTTTGAGGTATGCAACGCGTGAAGTGTATATATATATATATATATATATATATATATATATATGTGTGTGTGTATATATATATATATATATATATATATATATATATATATATATATATAAAATATATATCTATATACAGTGCTTGACAAATCACCCAAAAATCTACTCGCCGAACCAAAAAATCTACTCACCACCTAGTCCCGCCCCAACCCCGCCTCTAATCCCGCCCCCAGCCCCGCATTTAAAAAAAACCATAAATGAAATAAATTGAATAAATTCCTAGTAAGAACATTCATTTTTGACATAAGTTTATTTATTGTATTACATTATACTACAATTAGTCCTTGTTGTGTGTGTGTATAAATGTCAAATCTAGAAAAAAAAGCCAGATGTGAATGACTAGTTTCCTGCACCCCTTAAAAAAATTTTTAATGAAACATTGGGGAATTATTTTAAATGACCCCATTTTAGGTAAGACCCTCAAAAATAGACCTGAGATTGTTTTTAAACGTGCAAAAAATCTTAAGAATGTTTTAGCACCAACAGTTTTGAGGAAATGTGGAAATAACTTGACAAAAGAATTGAACCCAGACAATATGTGGTCATCGTCATGCCCGGGAGGTTGTTACAAATGTGGATGCCTTAACTGTTTGACATGTAAACACATTGTCAATAGAGTACTGAATTCTCGTCTAACATTACAGGAGAAGTATTCAAAATTAAACAATATATTAATTGTAACACCAAATATGTTATTTATTTACTTACCTGCCCGTGTGGCCTTTATTATATAGGAAGAACAAAAAGAAGTTTAAAAGAACGATTCACAGAGCACAGAAGAAATATTTTAAAAGGTTTTTTTGGCCATGGAGTTTCTAGACATTTCCTTACAAAATACAATAGGAGTATTGAAAGACTCTCTATTAAGGGCATTGAACAGATTACGAAAACAAATATGAGAGGTGATAGACTTTGAAGACTTAGATAACAGAAGACCTACTGGATTTTTAAATTACAAACACTTAGTCCAGGGGGTCTCAATGAGGAGCTTGATCTTTTAGCATTCCAATAGCAGATGGGAGAATTTTATTGATTGATTTAAATTCCCCATCCTTTTTATTAATTGTTTAAACATTTTTGGCATTTATTGATGACTGTTTTTAATGTTTAAAGTATGCAAATATGTTTATTTATTTCAGTGTTAATTAATTTAATTTATTGTTGTTTTTTATTGTGGAATTTTAATAGTTGCGGTTTTTGTGACATGAACCATTCCTTATACTGTGAGTATGAGTTCATTTACCCCCTTGATTTACTGATTTATTAAATATATAATTGCTGATTATTCAATTAATTCTAGCCACCAATAGGGGTATATATACTCTATGAATTCAACTCTATGGTATCCCTGATGAAGCCATTTATTGGTGAAACATGTAGGAGGAGGAGCCAGGGGTCTGTGCTCTTACTTGTCCTAGTGACTGAATCAGCTAGCACTGCTACGTGTTTTGGAGAGAGTGGCGGTGTTTTTACTATCAGCGTGTCTGTCTGCTATCCACGCTGCGGAGGAGGATCAAACAGTCCCTGTTACAACCGGGAAGGGTTAGTACGTCACGTCTGGAAGTGACGTCATACCCAGAAACCCGGTGGGCTAGACACAGTCGGTCTCTAACATCTGAGACTTGGAGGAGCTTGTTGGGGAGGAATCCACACGCCGTTCTATAGCAACCATTGGAGGTTGGGTGAGCACATTCAGCACTGGCTCACTAATGGCCCATATACTCCCCCCACACTAACATTTCCATCCCCCCATGATTTGTGTATTCATCTGGGGCCGTTACTCTGGTCCCAGGACTTTTGATCTTGTACCAGGATTACTTACCTGTTGTCATCCCTCTGACTTTTTTCTGCAGCAGCCGGCTATGATCACCGCTCACTAGTGAATCAGATCATATGGACATTAGCTACTATTGCTTATTATTATAACATTTGTTGTTTATTGCTTATTATTATTTTATGTTATATATTCATTATAAAGTTGTCATTCTACCATAACCCGTTTTACTGCGCTCCCCTAATTTAATTTTTTTTCTTTTATTACCCCTTAACTAGTGCCTGGATGCCCCTGCTTCACAATATTTAAAGCAGCAATCCCACCTGGGATCTTATCTGATCTGCAGACCCTCAATGTCCAGGTACCTCATTCCCACAATGTTATATATTGGAGGGGATGTGTTCCCTACCTGTCTTCTGGGTTACGGGGGATTCCGATGTCATCTGTGTGAAGCTTGAGTCAGATCTGGAAGAAAGCAGTATAGGTTATTTCGGTGTAGTATAGGGCAGTTAAGATATACAGGGTTAATAAAATATCCAGATCCAGATTGTGAGACAGAGAGAGGGTGAGACAGAGAGAGGGTGAGACAGAGAGGGTGAGAAAGACGGAGAGAGAGAAGGGGAGGGAGATGGAGAGAAGGGGAGAGAGACGGAGAGAAGGTGAAAGAGATGGAGAGAAGGTGAGAGAGATGAAGAGAGGGTGAGAGAGACGGAGAGAGGGTGAGAGAGACGAGAGAGGGTGAGAGAGACGAGATAGGGTGAGAGAGACGGAGACAGGGTGAGAGAGACGGAGAGAGGGTGAGAGAGACGGAGAGAGGGTGAGAGAGACGGAGAGAGGGTGAGAGAGACGGAGACAGAGAGAGGGTGAGAGAGATGGAGAGAGGGTGAGAGAGAGACAGAGAGAGGGTGAGAGAGAGACAGAGAGAGGGTGAGAGAGACGGAGAGAGGGTGAGAGAGAGACGTAGAGATAGTGAGAGAAACGGAGAGAGAGACGGAGAGAGGGTGAGAGAGACGGAGAGGGTGAGAGAAATGGAGAGAGAGACGGAGAGAGGGTGAGAGAGACGGAGAGAGGGTGAGAGAGACGGAGAGAGGGTGAGAGAGACAGAGAGAGGGTGAGAGAGACGGAGAGAGGGTGAGAGAGAGACGGAGAGGGAGTGAGAGAGGGAGTGAGAGAGGGAGGGAGAGGGAGAGGGAGAGGGGGAGGGAGAGGGAGAGGGAGAGGGAGAGAGATGGAGAGAGGGTGACTGTGGGGGGATGGGGTGACTGGGTCAGGTGATGGGGTGACTGGGTGGGGTGATGGGGTGACTGGGTGGGGTGATGGGTGTCTGACTGTGTGGGGATTACTGACTGTCTGACTGGGTGGGGTGACTTGGCAACTGGGCAGGGGGCAGGGGGGTGGGATGACTGACTTTTGACTGCATGGGTGGGGGGGTGACTGACTGGGTGGGGGGGATGTATGACTGGCTGACTGGGTGGGGATTGTATGACTGACTGCCTGGGGGGGTTGTATGACTGGGTGGGGGGTATGACTGACTGTGTGAGGGGGTATGACTGACTGGGTGGGGGGTATGACTGACTGGGTGGGGGGTTATGACTGACTGGGTGGGGGGGTATGACAGTCTGGGTGGAGGGTATTACTGACTGGGTGTGGGAGGGTATGACTGACTGGGTGGGGGGGTATGACTGACTGGGTGGGGGGGTTATGACTGGGTGGGGGGGGTACGACTGGGTGAGGGTTTATGACTGACTGGGTGGGGGGGTATGACTGACTGGAGTGGGGTGGGGGGATGATTGACTGGGTGGGGTGGGGGGGTACCTCTGGTGTCCTACACATTCTATCTCTCTCATACACACACACACACTCACACATACACACACCCACACACACCACTCTCTCTCATACACACACACACACACACATACACACACACACACACCACTCTCTCTCATACACACACACACACACACACACACACACACACACACAAACACTCTCATACACACACACTCTCTGTGGGGGGAGGGGGGAGTGGAGAGGGGGGGAAGCGGAGACAGCCACGGAGACCGAGGGGAACAACCCTGCCCCGTGCATGCAGCCACAGGAGTGGAACTGGAGGGCAAGCAGGACAGGGGGTGAAATCCCCTGCTGTCATCTCCTGCCCCACGCAAGCAGCCACAGGGACAGGAGTGGAAACCAGAGTGGAAGTGGGTTCGGGGGGGGGGACATTCCCCACTGTCATCTCCTGCCCCGGGCGTGCAGCCACGGGGACAGGAGTGGAACCAGAGGGCAAGCGGGATGGGGGAGAGGGGGGAAATCCCCCACTGTCATCTCCTGCCCCGCGCGAGCAGCCACAGGGACAGGAGCGGAGACTGAGGAGATGAGGGGGGAAGCGCCAGCAGGAGAAAGGGACCGCGCGTGCGAGGAGCAGGAGCAGCCATTACTTACCCCTGCAGAGAAGGGCTCCATTCCGCATCACGACAGCGTCACGGCCAATCAGCGAGGAGGATATTTTTTTTTGTTATTTATTTATTTATTTTTAAATTTGTGGGGGGGGGGAGCAGAGAGGGGAGGGAAATGGAGACAGCCAAGGGGACAGAGGGGAACACCCCTGCTGGCATCGGGAGCAGCCACGGGCACTGGGGAAAAGCGGGGACCGTAGGGCAACCGGGACTGGAGGGGGGAACATTGCCTGCTGTCATCTCTTGCCCCGCGCGAGCAGCCACAGGGAAAGGAGCGGAACCAGAGGGCAAGCAGGACAGGGGGGGAGAAATCCCCTGCTGTCATCTCCTGCCCCGTGCGTGCAGCCACAGTGACAGGAGCGGAACCGGAGGGCAAGCGGGACAGGGGGGATAGGGGGAGAAATCCCCTGCTGTCATCTCCTGCCCGACAGGAGCGGAGACTGGAGGGGATGAGGGGGGAAGTGCGGGCAGGAGACAGGGACCGCGTGTGCGAGGAGCAGCCATTACTTACCCCTGCAGAGAAGGGCTCCATTCCACGTCACGAACAATTGGCCAATCAGCCAGGAGGATATTTTTTTTTGTTATTTTTTTTTTTTTTTTTTTTTACATTTGCGCAGAGCAGGGGAAAAAAGTAGCTGGCCACCGGTCAATTTCCATTCGCGCCTAGCGAGTGGGCGACCGGGTTTGTCGAGCAATGTATATATATGTTTTTTGATATATATATATATATATATATATATATATATATATATATATATATCAAAAAACACAGTAGCGCTAATAGATAAAAAGACAATTATGTTGTATATTAAACTATATCAGTCTAATAAGGGTAAAAAGAAAAAACAACAATATAATAAAAACAGTTATTAAACCACTCTATGATAATGTCCAGTCCAATAATAACGCTTGAAATGGGTGTATGGCAGCTTTCATATGTGAGAACCACATCCAAAGGAATCTAAAAAACAAAAAGGGAAAACGTCAATCAAATAATATATACATGTTATATATATATATATATATATATATATATATATATATATATATATATATATATATATATATATATATATATATATATATATATATATGCAAATACAACTGTATACTCATAACATATTTGCTTTCCTGTGGAGGGTTTTTGTCACTTTTTTTACTCACCATAACGTAACTCAGTATTATGGTATATATATATATATATATATATATATATATATATATATATATATAAACAAAAAGAGAAAGCGCGCAGCCCATAGCGTAAAAAGCGTATACATTTAATAAAAATATAGAGGAGAGAGAAACAAGCTCACTCACAAACGAAAATGAATAAAAGGCATTTAAATATCACCACCTCGGAACAGCATAGTGTGACCTCCACAGCAAAGATGTATCAAACGCTGTAGGCTGCTAGTCCAAATACTCCAAATGTCCTGAGTGGTCAGTCTCTTCCTACCAGCTAGGTTCCCATCCGAACCATCCTTTGACAAAGTCAGTGTGTCTGACAGAACACGTCAGGAACGCAGCGATGGCGATACATCATCATTGTGGGGTGGCTAGTTTGCAGTGAGCTCCCTCCCCTGCTGCACGAAGCTCCAGTGTTGGTTCGGATGGGAACCTAGCTGGTAGGAAGAGACTGACCACTCAGGACTTCCGTATTTGATCGTTACTACCTGATCCACGAAGTCTGAACATTTGGAATATTTGGACTAGCAGCCTACAGCGTTTGATACATCTTTGCTGTGGAGGTCACACTATGCTGTTCCGTGGTGGTGATATTTAAATGCTTTTATTCATTTTCGTCTGTGAGTGAGCTTGCTTCCCTCTCCTCTATATTTTTATTAATTTATACGCTTTTTACGCTATGGGCTGCGCGCTTTCTCTCTTTTTTATATATATATATATATATATATATATATACACAGTGGCGGCCGCCTTTAGCCTCGTGCGGCCGTTTCAGCGCGACTTTTAAAACCGCGGGCAGATGCAGTGTTGATGCGACATGTTCCAGTATTTTTAGGCTCCGCGGGCGGTTTCATTGTATTAGCACTATTAGCGCTGTCTCACCATGAATGCAGCATGAACGCGGCAAAGTGCGTGACATTCGGAAAACATCCCCGAAAAAATTTGGGGATGTAGAAGAATTAAAGGGGCCGCAGCAGTATATATATATATATATATATTACATGTATATATCATTTAATTTACATTGTTGTGCTAGAAACATGTTTGCTTTCCTGAAAAAAAGACTAAAGCAGCATTGGGATTATGATAAAGAGTTAACACAGCTTGCTCTGTTTCTGTTGTGAGGGGATTTTCCCTGAGGGAGCTGCAGTAATGCTATCAAATGTCACCAGTGCAGAAATTCAGCAGATGTGGATTCTTTTTGCCAGCATGAGACACATCAAGGCTGTGTACTGCTACATTTTTATATTCTTTTTTAATGCTATTATCTAATTTTGGAGCTGGCAATGTGTTTTTTTTCTTCTTTTGAATTCAAATGGTAATAGGTTCAAGTTGTTATTGGCAGAAGGCAGCAATTCGTGAGGACTGTAAAATCAGTTCTATAGAAAACGGGAAAACAAAAGCAGGGATACAGAGTAAAATGCTGCCCTCTCTTTTTCGCTGAAATATTTTTAGACTCTTATAATATTAAAAAAGCATTCATTCTTATCACTTGGCAATTTGATTTTAAAAGTTTGTTGCATTGAATTGTTAATGATTGTTAAACCAAAGTTGAATCTGTGTGAAAGGAAATTGAAAAAATATTGCATAAATGTAAGTGAGATACACAAATGTTGTGCATTATACATTTGTCAATGCTTTTTGTAGTTTCTAACACTCTAAAATCATAGCAGTAACAACAGCATTAAGCTAGTTAGAAAAGTGACATTACATAATCGAGCTAAAATGTGTTCAGGAGCATTTAATGAACAATTCAGTGAGCAATTCATATTGAAACACTATATATTAAATGATCCTTTGGGAGATATCTGGGTGTCTTTTTCTAAACAATTATAATGTATATGGGCTTTACGCTGTGTAGCTGTGTTGTTAAAGTTAAATCATGAGACTGAAGAGGGGGTGAAATTGGCATGAAAGGAAATATGCGACAAAAAAATAATAATGACGGAATATCACAAACTTGTCACTGTGTCAATGTATTTGGGATTAATCAAGGTTGACTGTGGCTCAAATTCTCTCTGTAAAGGAATTGTAACATACATGAATCTATATGTATTATGATTTGAGTGACATTCTTTCATTGTGCAGTATGTATAAGCTTTTGAAACTGTTGTACATGTCAAGTATAATAAAGGTTTACAGAATACAGGTTTCACTGCAATGCACAAATCACAGTTTTGCATTTCTTGTTTTTTTTACATCAGAAACATTTGCGTATTTTATATATAAACTGACATTCTTCTTTATAAAGTACTGTACAAATGACTTGAATTAATATTGTAAAAAATGCCTCACAGAAAACCAATTATTGAAGGTATTGCAATACTAAAAAGAAAGGGAATATTCTGCATCCTGCACTAGAACTAATGAGTCTGATTTATGGAATTACAAGCCACTTGTGCATAAAAGGTTTATTTTAAAAATTATATAAAAGTGACAAGAGAAAAAAAAATCTACTTGTCCACCTAATTACCTCTTGCCCCCTGTAACATTAATATAAAGGCCAATAACTGGTAATTAGCTTTTGATATGTTTAGAAGACTTTCTATAGAAAGATTGAAATGGTTAAATAAACAAATTAAATAATATACTTTAATAACTCTTTGTGTTCAAATTATTGGAATGCTCTTCATTTTGTGATACCAAGTGGTTGACCACGATCGAAGAATGAGGGGCTTAATTGGACAATGTTTATCAGAGTTTGCTCTCCATTTATTTTCAAATTAATGTTTTTTATATTAAGAGAGCATTCCCTTTAAAGACCAAAGTGAACTAGAGTAATAATAGTATCTCTTTTAAGTATGTTCAAATCATACAAGTACATTTAAATACCTTTGAAACTTTCAGTGTTTCCATGGTGACCATGGTTTTTGAAGATATGTACAATTTATTTTTAACTGTTTTCATAATGTAGTTTTTGAGGGGCCCATTCATTAATATCTAATAGATATGAGTGATAATTACCTCCAAAGTGAAGCTATCTCATAGAATGAGCCTGGGTGTAAGTAACTACAGTATAAGACCAAATAATGTCAGATAATGCCGCGTTATTCCAAAATTATTATTATTTGTATTATTATCTTTTATTTGTATGGGCCATATTCTGCAGCACAGTTCAATATTGGAGAAATGACAATAACATTGTATGACAAAAGAGTACATTAAGTATATGTTAAGACAAACTGAGACAATAGGTAGGGGCAGGCCCACCAACAGGGGAGGGTCTGCTGAGGTTGGCCTCCCGGGCCCCGTGAGTCACATGGCCCAGCCACCTGGGCCCCCTGCGCGGCCGTACTCGTTTCATTATTTTAAAAAAGTCAGAAAAAAATGCCGGTGATCCCCGTGTGCATATGCAGAGCCAAGGTCTCAGAGCACATGCGCAGGGAAAGCAGGGTGTCCGGCCTGCTGCCTGTCGGCCCGCTCCCCCCTGCTCCTCCCTCCCAACATGGGTCAGAGGGGAAGCGCCATGGCAAGCCCGCCAACCCAGCTCCTCCCATACCCGCCAACCCAGCTCCCCCCGTGCCTGCCAAACCAGTTCCCCCGCAGGGATCGGGGGCAGGGGGGGAAGCATCTGGTGGGCAAGGAATGAGGAAGCATCACCCACCCAGGCAGTCACTCACCCACCCACTCAGTCACCCACCCAACCAGTCACTCACCCAGTCACTCAGCCACCCACTCATCCAGTTACTCAGTCACCCACCCAGTCACTCAGTCACCCACCCAGTCACTCAGTCAACCACCCACTCAGTCACCCACCCAACCATTCACTCAGTTACCCACCCAGTCACTCAGTCACCTGGCCAGGCAGTCTGTCACCCACCCACCCACCCTGGCAGTCAGTCACCTAACCCTGGCAGTCAGTCAACCAACTGCCCACCAACTCAGGCAGTCACACACCCACCACCCACCCCAGCAGTCAGTCTCCCATCCACCCACCCTGGCAATCAGCCACCCACCCACCGAGTCAGTCACCCAGTCAGTCAGTCACCTAGGTAGTCAGTCACCCACCCACGCAGTCAGTCAAGCAGTCAGTCACACTGACAGTCAGTCACCCACCTAACCTGGCAGTCACCCAAGCAGTCAGTCACCCACCCAGTCAGCCACCCACCCAGAAAGGCAGTAACCCACCCAGGCAGGCAGTCAGTCAGCCACCAACCCAGGCAGTCAGTCACCCAACCACCCACCCAGGTAATCAGTCACCCACCCACCCAGGCAGTCAGTCACCCAGGCAGTCACCCACCCAGGCAGTCAGTCATCCACCCACCCAGGCAATCAGTCACCCAGCAAGCCACCCACACAGGAAGGCAGTAACCCACCCAGGCAGGCAGTCAGTCATCCACCCAGGCACTAAGTCAAGGGCAATCAGTCACCCACCCATGCAGTCAGTTACCCACCCACCCAGGCAGTCAGTCACCCAGGCAGTCACCCACCCAGGCAGTCAGTAAAGCAATCAGTCACCCAGCCAATCAGTCAACCACCTTCGCAGTGTCACCCAGGCACTCACCCACCCAGGCTAGGCAGTCAGTCAGTCACTCACCTACCCAGGGAATCAGTCAGTCCCACACAAACCCAGGCAGTCAGTTAAGGCAGTCAGTCACCCAGCCACCCAGGCAGTCACCAACCAAGGCAGTCAGTCACCCTTAACCCCCCCAGGCCCATACCTAACCCCCAATCCCATATTTAACCCCCTCCCCCCAGGCCCACAATGAATCCCCCCAGGCCTTTTGTCACATTGGATGTAGCATTGGTTATCTTTGTCTTTTGTTGAAAATATAAAAAAAAACCAGATTGCATTGTAATGCTTTTTTCCATATTACACTAAGAATAATTCTAGGTGTCGACTCCTTGTGACCTTGGGCAAGTCACTTTATCTGCCTGTGCCTCAGGAACCAAAAAACAGAGATTGTAAGCTCCATGGGTCAGGGACTTGTGCCTGCAAAATGTAACGTAAAACTAGCAGCGCTATACAAAACATGCTATTATTATTATTATTATTAAGAAGAAAACAGTTAAGTAAAAGTTGTGTGCTAAAAAGTTTTTTCCATGGTAGGAGCACTATGGGTTCGGGGGGGGGGGGGGTCTGCTTTTTTCATTTGTCCTGGTTCCCATGATTTCTGTTGGTGGCCCTGGGAAGGAGGTCTTTGCCCCCAATGAGCTTACAATCTAGAAAGAGGCAAATGAAGATACAAGAAATGGTGTGTATGAGTGTCTTAGCAAGTGTTTGACTATTAGCATCAAGACTCTGAATATGAGGTTCTATGATGAAAGTAAAATAAGTCAGGAGAGTGTTGGATGAGCCTCCTTTTTTTGTATAAGCCTCTGTTTTTCACATTTTAAGTTTAAGATAGACAAGGATATAGCATAAAGACTGTAGTGGTAGGATACTGTAGAGAATGAGACATTTGGGTATCATCGGCATAGGTGTGGTAGTGTATACCAACATACTGTATTAGTTTAGCAAGGAAATACATTTAAAAGGAGAAGAGTAGAGGTCCTAGAACAGAGTCCTCGGGTTCACCAACTGTGAGTAGGAATGAGGAGGAGAATGTGCCAGCAACGGAAACACTAAAAGTGCAGATATAAAGGTAAGATTCAAACCAAGAGAGGCACGTGTCATGGAGGAGAATAGAAGGGAGGGTGTGCAGAAGGAAGTTGATGATCATCAGTATCAAAAGCAGAACAAAGGTTAAAAAAAAATAAGTAAGGAGAACTGCCCCTGTGATTTGGCCTTGAGTTGATTATTAGGGATTTTTGTTAAGGAAGTCTTAATGGAGTTGAATCCAAACTGCAGTGTATCACGGAGAGAGTTAGAAGACAGAATGTCCAGTTATAATTTTGTCATTCAAGAAGTTTAGATGTAAATGATTGAAGTTATAATTTAGTAATTCAAGACGTTTAGATGTAAATGGTTGAAGGGAAATAGCACGATAGCTGGAAGGGGGAGCAGGATAGAGAAAAGGTTTCTTCAGGATGAGTGAAAGATGAAGGAAATGAGCCTGTGTTTAGTGAAAGATTGAAGAGATGAGTTAGTTAGGAATAATTGCTTTGGAGAGTGAATGAAGTGAGGAAGGAATTTATTATTTCCCATTATGAAACATCATTGGATAATGATTCACTAGGGGTTTTTGTTTGCTTTCCTTTTGATCAATATACAGATGCAGCGGCCGTTATTCGAACATTTACGTGGGTAAATGTTGCGTTATGCCACGTGGTGTTGTGAGATGTTCCGTTGCAGACATAATGGCGCACCGGATTAACACAGCAGGAGTCCCTGCTGTGTGAGTCCTACCAGGGTCTACCGGTCTGCTAAAGACGCGCAGTAAGAGAGAGGCTGAATCAGTCACTCTAAGTGCACGCCCCTCACATGCGATCGCGGAGGTTTTATTTAATTTTAAACATTACAGTAATGTAGCAGGAAGTCTCTGGAGCTGAACCGCATTGATTTCAGGTCCGCGGACCCGCTACTTCATGAGATACAGGCCCCAGCATGGGGTGCCGGTATCTCCAATGCATGAAAATGTCTTGCGTCACGTGATCGGGACATTTAAATGCATAGGAGATACCGGCACCCCATAATGGGATATGTATCTAGGAAGCAGAGGGTTTCCAAATCTGATACTAATGCGGTTCTGCTCCGGGGACCCCCTGCTTATCTACACTAGTTATAACACCTGCTTATCTACACTAGTCATAACATTTAAATTAAAATATGTAGTAAGCATCAATACACAACCCACCCCCTGTGCCCCCACATAATATTTAATAACAATATTTATTTTTAAAGACACAGGATTAATATCACAGGCCAGCGTGGGTCCTCGTGGGTGTTTGCAGGCACCACAGTGCACCCCTGGGGGTTCCCACGGGTGTCTGGGGCCCTTGGGTGGTCCCCACGGGTGTGTTTTGGGACATCACCGGACTAGAGCTTCCTGATTCCCCGGGATTCGGAGGGCCAAAGCTTATATAAAGTAAGAGAAATATTGAAAATGTATGTACTATTTTTTTTACAGGTTTTTTCATTGGATTTTTCTTTTTTTATGTTTTTCATTGCCAATTGACTGCTAATGTATTAATCTGTGCCTATTTAGGGTACAGATGAATACAGAAATAGCCAATGCATTTTTTGGCAACTGCATTTCTTCTTTTGATTGTTATATTTTCAATTTATTTATTGTTTAGATTAAATTGTTTGGATTTGTGATGGCTTGAATGTTTTTTTATTTTCACATTGTTTTTCGTTTTTATTTAATTATGTATTTTATTGCCTAATGGTTTAAATTGGTGTTGTCTAGTGGTAGTATTAATTAATTGTTGTGTTGGTTAGTGCTTTTAGCTATTACATTTATTTTGTGTGCTAGTGGTTTTATTTAGGTAATTGATTGATTGATTGCCTATTGCTTTAAATTTTACAGTTTGGTGTTTTTGGTGCTTGTTGTATAGGTTTTATTATTGTGTATTTTGGACATTCAGGCTTTTGTATTAAGGTGACCATTGATTGCTATAATAGTAGATCATACCCATATAATATGGGCATGATTAGCTTCTATTGCAATCAATTGGTACAGGGTGATTATAGTGGGCCAGGGGTGGGTGGTTTGGCCTCCCGGGTGGGTAGCATGACAGGGTGGGTTAACGCCTTAATTACTATAGCGGTTAATAACCGCTATGGTGATTAAGGGGCTAGGGGCCATCAGATTGTATTTATTATGTTCTGATGGAGCGGCCATTATTCGAACATTTAACGCGGTGTGTAGATCGGAATACTCATGCGATGACACACAATTTATTTGAATCGTGCCGACTTAAACATGCGGCTTGTTTATCGTTTTGTCCGGATCAGAAAAGGGCATTTTAGCATTGTTTGCAATACCGTCGAGAAACTCAAGTGGGCAATCGCGAGTTGTTGTCATAAAAATCCAATAGCAATTCAATGTCTATATTATACACACAGCACCGTGTGTACTTTATCTGTATTATACACCGAGCAGCGTGTGTACCGTATCTGTATTATACACAGAGCAGTGTGTGTATTATACAGTACACAGAGCAGCATGTGTAATGTATCTGTATTATACACAGAGCAGTGTGAAACGCATAGCCGTGTTACAGTATCACATATCTGTGCATTAAAAATTATGATGACCTTTTGAAAATATATCTTTGAACTGATAATCCATCATACAGCGCTCAAACCCCCACACACACACAAGGCTCAAGGATTTCAACTTTTTATCTACACCTCTCCTACACTATTCATTTGTACAGGATGGCTTTCTGGCTTCAATCTTCCTGAGCGTGCGCATGCGTTTATAACTTCCCATTCATTTAGAAGTTAGTTCAAGTTTTAAAAATATATATAACATTTTTTTGTGGGGGGGATATCGACATGGGCTTGTATAGCAATTATGGATATTATGAGATTAAAGTTTTACAAATATATATTTTTGGGGGTTATCGACATGGGCTTGCATAGCAATTATGGATATTATGAGAATCAAGCAAGACTGTTGCTTTTTAATTCCACACTAGTCATGTACGTTCTTTATGAGGTTGGTGGCATACTGTAGTACTGTGATTTTTATTTGGGAGTGTTTGGATCAAAACATTATGCTGACCTGTTGAAAATATGTCTTTGAACTACAGGTAATCCTTCATACAGCTTCCCCCTCTCCCCCCGCACACACACAAGGCTCAAGGATTTCAAATATTTATCGACACCTCTCACAAACCATTCATTTTCAAATGGTTGGCTTTGTGGCTTTAATCTTCCCAATGATATGGTTAGATGAATAAGTTCGACACAGTTAAGGACAGTTGGGTGTTAACTCCACTGTTATCAACTGTGTCCACCGGCGCTCTTACTAATAGAATTAATATATATACATTGACAAATAAAAAGGAAGGGATTAACACAGTGAAATAAAAGAGAACAATTACTAAAAAAGAAAAATTAGAATTGATACTTGATACTTAGAGGAATTTCACAAATTGTATTCCCAAATATAGAATCCAATCTTGATTTAAAAAAATGGTTATGCAGCCTCTTTACATGTGGAACCAACCTCGGGACCAGGAGAAACTAGAGACAGGGGAAACAAAAAAAGCGCAAGGCCCATAGAGTAGTAAAGTTATGTTTATAAGCAATTAAAAACGGTTATAAACGCTCACAGAAGAGTAGTTGGTACAGGCACTTCGGTACTAAGAATGACCGCGGGAACAGAGTCACTTTGCTCGTCTGCTTGTTAGGGTTGTGTGAGTCTCAGCCCTCTTCCTCCACTCAATCGGCGATCTGTTTCACTTCCGCGTCAGGTGACTCGTGACGTCGGCGCGTGTCATCGATCGGGGGTTGGACTACGGGCAGTAACCAGCTCCCTCTCCAAACTCGGCGGTCAGGAAACTCTGCAGTCTGCATCTTCCCAGCAACTTAGTGTAGGTTCCCAACAATCAATAGCAACCAGAGCAATGTCAGCCCTACGCATTTCAAGGACTATGTCCTCTTCGTCAGGAGTACTTTCATTGCTGGTTGCTTACAAATCGTATATATAGTGCATTAATTAATTATATAATGCAATTAATTAATTAAATCAGTGCCAATTTAGTATATGTTTCCAGTGTCCTCATAAGAATGCATGTATAGATTGAACGAGGAATACTGTTAATATTAAATTATCAATTAATAAATTATGAAAAGAAGGAGGAAGAAAAAAATGACAAAAGCGGAATAATAAAATCAATGCTTAAAAGTTCTTATTTTATTATAACCAAATTTAAAATAGACTTTGTTAAAATCTCTGTGAACACTGAAAACAAATACCATTACATCATAGTTAAAACACATATTTATACATTTAAATGTTTATATTGTATTAAAAAACTATATTTGAGATATTCTAGAATTAATTTATTTGTTTGATCACAGAAATGCAGCCTTATCAATTTCTTCATTAAGCCCATTAGGGGACATGGTGTTAAGCTGGTGTATCCAGTAAGTCTCTCTCTGTCTCAACCTTAACACCCTGTCCCCTCCATGTTCATTGGGTCCAATGTGTTCTATTCCCGTAACTTTTAATTTAGCAGGATCTTTATTATGTTTACAATAAAAATGTCTAGGGACACTATGAGTCATTAATCCTGTTAAAATGTTATTCCTATGTTCTAAAAAGCGGTTTTTAAGACTTCTCTTGGTTCTACCTATGTATTGCAGGCCGCACACACACTCTAATAAATATACTACAAATGTCGTTTTACAATTAATTAAATCTTTTATCGGATATAATTTAGATGAATGTTTAGATTTAAAGGAGACAGACCCAATGTTTATGTGCTTGCGCATAATGCACCTACCTCCACAACAATAGTTGCCCACAGTTTTAGAAGACACTAGATTAGCATCACAAAGAGTCTTAGATTTTCTAAGTTTAGATGGTGCTAATATGTTTTTAAAGGTCCGAGCTCGTCTGTACACTACTCTAGGTCTGTCCGGGATAAATGGCGCTAATAGAGGATCACCTTTTAATATATCCCAGTGTTTACTCATTATGTTTTTTATTTGTGTGGATGCTCCATTGAATTGAGTGATAAATAATACATCCTGACTATCCTGATTAGTCTTGTTCTTATCGCTCTTTTTAAGTGTAAGTGATCTCTCCATATTCAAGGCTCTCTGATATGCCTGTTGTATATTATATTCATTATGACCTTTACTTAATAATTTGGTTTTTAATAATACTGATTGTTTAATAAAATCTTCCCTTTTGTTACAATTACGCCTAATTCTTAAAAATTGACTATAGGCAATGTTGGCAATCCATCTTGGATGGTGGTTGCTTGCAGCATCCAGAAACGTATTGCTATCAACCTTTTTGTAATGAGTGGTAGTAACAATCTCATTGTCAACATTGCTTGTTAACACCAAATCTAAAAACACTATGTTAGTCGGACTAGAATCATGCGTAAATCTTAATTTAAAACAATTAGAATTAATATAACCTAAAAAGTCTTCCAGTTCTGATATGCTGTCTTTCCATATAATTAGAATATCGTCAATAAAGCGCTTGAATAAAACTAGGTTAGCCAAATGGGGATTATTGTTCCAGATACACAGTTCCTCCCAGTAACCCATCACAAGGTTTGCGTAACTGGGAGCAAAGGATGTCCCCATGGCTGTTCCCTTTTTTTGAAGATAAAATGAGTCTTGAAATTTAAAATAGTTCCTTGTTAATATGAATTGTACGCAATCCAAAATAAATTCTCTCTGTGGGGCAGATATAGATACATCCCTAGTTAAAAAATGCTCTATCGCTAACAATCCATCAATATGTGATATGTTGGTCTATAAAGATTCCACATCACATGTAACCCAAATAAAATCTTGTTGCCACTGAACTTGTTGAATAAAATTGAGTACATGTGTGGTGTCTTTGATATGGGAAGGGAGCTGAACTACATACTCTTTTAAAAAGGAATCAACATATTTAGAAAGGTGAGACATTAGACTATCAATACCCGCCACTATGGGCCTGCCCGGTGGTTTGATTGAGTTTTTATGTATTTTAGGTAAGTGGTACACAAAGGGAATTTTGGGATGAGTTACTGAAAGATAACCATACTCTTTTTTATTGAGTATACCTACTGCTAGAGCTTCTTTAAGCATTGTTTCTAAGTCAGTTTGAAAATCTACTGTAGGATCCCTTTTAAGCAACTGCTAAGTTGTGAGATCATTAATTAGTCGCAAACCTTCTAAAATATAATCTTCCCTATTTTGCACCACTATGCCTCCCCCTTTGTCCGCCTATTTAATAACTAAACTGTTATCATTTTTAAGGTCATCTATGGCTTTTAATTCCCATTGAAATAAACTACTCTTCATATTTTTAATGTAGAAATCTTGCTCACACATTAACTTAAAATCTCTATAAACCAGTGCAAAGTAAGTATCTAAAAATGTCCCCTTGGATTGGACAGGATTAAAAACAGACTTTGGTCTAAAACCCGTGTGTTTAATTTCAGCCTCTATAATATTTGTAATGGCAATATTCGATGATAGATCATGAATAGTGATTTCTTCTAGATCTAATAGAGAATTGTCTAAGTCATGATATGTTAAATTCAAAGTTTCATTTTCCACAATACTATCTCCATTATTATTATTAAAATTCTGTAATTTAAAATAGTGACGTTTTAATGTCATCTTTCTAATGAATTTTTTTAAATCAATAAAAAGATCAAACAATTTTGGTTTGCTCGAGGGTGCAAAGGACAACCCTTTTTTTTAAAACATACATGTGTTCACTGTTTAGGACTTTAGAGGACAGGTTAAATATTCCCACTTTTCTTATTGTCTCTGTTGTGGGGAACCAAATTTGTCCCTTCTTCTGTCTCTTGATCCCCCCTCTCTTACCTCTTCTGGTATTCTGTGGGGCCCCTTTGTCTTTCGTGGGTGAAAGAACTCCATCTTTCTTAAATCTCTCTCTATTCTCTCCTTTTCTTTTTCCTGATATGTGTTTCTGGTTCGTGACGTTGTAGTTCTCCCTAAAAAATGTTCCTTGGGTGTAGAAGCCTTCTGTACATTAGAAATAGTGGCATTAGTTATAGGGACATGAGTTTTCGGTCTAGCCCCCAGTCCCAAACTATTATTGGTTCTGATCTCTCTCCTTGGTAATGGAGTCTCAGAGTTTCTAATAGGAGAATACCTATGACTCAATGGGATATCTGATCCAATAGTATCAGGATTCCTCACCTCTTTGGATAAATTGTCATTATCTATCCTCAGTGATACTCTAGTATTAAAGTCTTGTACAATACCGCCTGTATGAAAATTTGTATTGTCAGGCATTATACTAATACCATTGTCCTTAGGATTATGCTCAGGTGGATTCCTATCTAAATTAGTTTTATTAGATTTATGTATCTGGAACAATAATTCCCATTTGGCTAACCTAGTTGTATTCCAGCGCTTTATTGACGATATTCTAATTATATGGAAAGGCAGCATATCAGAACTAGAAGACTTTTTAGGTTATATTAATTCTACTGCACCGACACACTTTATTCGAGCAAATACCCGGTATGTACCTGGCAGATACCTGGAATAAGCCACTACTAACCTCTGACAAGCCCCGTTGCATTTGCCTTCCCAGCCTGGGTTCATGCCTGGCTGATGGGTGGCTGATCTGTTAAATGATAATGATTAGGATTTAATAGGCTGCAATGCTTCGCGTGTCTACCAGATGGCATAAATTCATGAATTGTAATGCAGTTTATATATATATACTGTGCAGTATTGCAGCCAGCGGGAATAAAATGCTTCAATCCCTGCTTGGAAAATAACTCAATGTACTCGGGCAGAAAACAGTCACAAACCTCAATACACCCGGGTATACCCGAATTCGTGGGACTAGCCAAGCTCGAATAAAGTGTGTCGCCAGTGTAATTATTTTAATTTAAGATTTACGCATGATTCTAGTCCGACTAACATAGTGTTTTTAGATTTGGTGTTAACAAGCAATGTTGACAATGAGATTGTTACTACCACTCATTACAAAAAGGTTGATAGCAATAAGTTTCTGGATGCTGCAAGCAACCACCATCCAAGATGGATTGCCAACATTGCCTATAGTCAATTTTTAAGAATTAGGCGTAATTGTAACAAAAGGGAAGATTTTATTAAACAATCAGTATTATTAAAAACCAAATTATTAAGTAAGGTCATAATGAATATAATATACAACAGGCATATCAGAGAGCCTTGAATATGAAGAGATCACTTACACTTAAAAAGAGCGACAAGAACAATACTAATCAGGATAGTCAGGATGTATTATTTATCACTCAATTCAATGGAGCATCCACACAAATGAAAAACATAATGAGTAGACACTGGGATATATTAAAAGGTGATCCTCTATTAGCGCCATTTATCCCGGACAGACCTAGAGTAGTGTACAGACAAGCTCGGACCTTTAAAAACATATTAGCACCATCTAAACTTAGAAAATCTAAGACTCTTTGTAATGCTAATCTAGTGTCTTCTAAAACTGTGGGCAACTATTGTTGTGGAGGTAGGTGCATTATGCGCAAGCACATAAACATTGGGTCTGTCTCCTTTAAATCTAAACATTCATCTAAATTATATCCGATAAAAGATTTAATTAATTGTAAAACGACATTTGTAGTATATTTATTAGAGTGTGTGTGCGGCCTGCAATACATAGGTAGAACCAAGAGAAGTCTTAAAAACCGCTTTTTAGAACATAGGAATAACATTTTAACAGGATTAATGACTCATAGTGTCCCTAGACATTTTTATTGTAAACATAATAAAGATCCTGCTAAATTAAAAGTTACGGGAATAGAACACATTGGACCCAATGAACATGGAGGGGACAGGGTGTTAAGGTTGAGACAGAGAGAGACTTACTGGATACACCAGCTTAACACCATGTCCCCTAATGGGCTTAATGAAGAAATTGATATGGCTGCATTTCTGTGATCAAACAAATAAATAAATTCTAGAATATCTCAAAAATAGATAGTTTTTAAATACAATATAAACATTTAAATGTATAAATATGTGTTTTAACTATTATGTAATGGTATTTGTTTTCAGTGTTCACAGAGATTTTAACAAAGTCTATTTTTTTTTTTTTCAACAAAAAAGTTTTTATTGGGACATGAAACAGTGCATACAGTGTCTAACAACCCATAAGCATACATGAATAGTTTCGAGCCTAATATTTTGATTTTTAAAGTCGAACAGTACATGTATTGACATATCATAGGGGAAAAGCAAAATGAAAAGAATAAAAACGACAGACAAACTAGATGAACAAGACGAACCCAGGATGGGGGGGGGGAAAGGGGAGGGGGGGAAGGGGAAGGCCAAGCGAAGCGCATCTCCTGCTTGTGTTCTACGACCACCAGCTTCGTGTCTTGTTTGGCCAGGATTTTCTCTTCACCGTCATACTGTTCGTCAACGTCTGCCCTACCAGTATTCTGGTCTGTCGTTGTCTGTGCTGCCTCCCCCTAGGAGAACGCATCTCTTTTTATCAGAGCAGGATATTGGTGGCATTCACCCCTGGGATGTCCGATTGGTCTAGCCAAGGGGCCCAAGTTTTTAGAAAGTTTGTGCCGGTGTCATTGACCAGACTCGTCAATTGCTCCATCCGGCAAACATACCAAATTCTGTTTCGAATTTTCATAATTGTGGGTAGTTCTGGTTGTTTCCACAGTGCTGCAAGTTCACACCTCGTGGCTGTTGCAAAATGTGCAATCAGTTTTTGTGCCGGTCTGCTTAGCCCTCGTCTGTGCCTGCCTAGCAGGAACAGCCAAGGGTCCAAGGGGACCGGGCGCCCGAGAATTCTCGTCAGCCAATTTTGGATTTCCTCCCATAAAGGAGCCACTTTTGTACAACCTCACAGCATGTGCAACAAGTCTGCAGGCTCCCCAAATTGTTTGGGGCACAATGGGGGGTAATCTTTAACAAACTTTGCTAATCGTATCGGGGTGAGATACCACCTCATTAGGACTTTATATGCGTTCTCCTTCAGGGTCGTGCAGATTGAGCTTTTGGCTGCCGCAAGCACTATTGAGTCCCAGTCTTCGTCGTCTAAGGCAGGGGGGCGCAAACTTTTTTCCCTGCGCCCCCCTGGCGGCTGTCCCCTCGCTCCCGCGCCCCCCCCCAACCCCAACTTACCCGCGCTCCGGCGTAATGACGTCACGTTGCCATAGCAACGTGACGTCACATGATTTCGCAGCGTCATTTTGACGCCGCGTTGCCATGGCGCCGCAGGGAGGAAGCCGCCGGAGCCACGGTAAGTTAGGTTTACAGAGGCCCTGCAGCTCCCCCGGCACTTAATTTAAGTGCCTTCGGGAAGCGCGCGGGGCCTCTGTAAACCCCGCGCCCCCTGTCGGCAGTGTCGCGCCCCCCCTGGGGGTCGCGCCCCACAGTTTGCGCACCGCTGGTCTAAGGTCTCCCCTAGGTCGTCTTCCCATGCACGTCTGTAGTTTAATTTGGTGTCGTCTGTGAGTATAGGACAGACCACCCCTCTGTAGATCGTAGAAGTAAGTTCCGTAGTGTCCGTACCCCTTGAACACAGCTGCTCAAAATTAGTACGCTTAGGGCGGTTAGGGATTTTGTTGTAAAAGGCTCTAATCTGGAGGTATCTAAAAAATTCTTAATTTGGTATCCCTGTTTCAGATTTAATTTGGTCAAAAGATTTTAATAGTGGACTACCTTTCAGATGTAGGAGCTTTGTGAGGCCCTTTTTTTTCCAGGCACCTAGGTTCCCATCTGACATGCCCAGAGCGAAATCAGGGTTCCCCACAAACGGGATCATATATGTGTGCTGGGTGGTGAGAGCACATTTATATCTGGTGGCTCCCCAAATTGCCAACGAGCTCTTCAGTGCCGCCAGCGGCACCCGCATAGACTTCTGGACCCTTTTTGGGAGCCAAATTAAGTCCTGCAATTCCACAGGGAGGCAGCATATGCTTTCTAGCTCCACCCACCGTCGTAGTTCCGGTGGCATGTGCCACTGTACTATTTCTGATAATTGTGCCGCTTCGAAGTAGGCCATCAGACAAGGTACCCCAAGTCCTCCTCGTAGGGTAGGGCGAATTAACGTACTAGCTTTGATTCGAGGTTTTTTATTACCCCAGACAAACTTCACCATGTAGGACTGCAAGCGGAGGATGTCGGCCCCGGCCACCTGTACCGGGAGGGTCTGGAAGAGGTACAGGATTCTGGGAAGGAGGTTCATTTTAAGGCTTTGGATCCTGCCGATCCAGGAAATTGCATAGCCCGACCATAGCCTGAGATCCTCCATCAATGTCCTTATCAATCTGGGGTAATTTGCTTTATAGAGGGCGCTATAATCTTTGGTAATATTTACCGCTAGGTATTTAATAGAGGAGGCTTGCCATTTAAAGTTAAAATTTAGTTCTATGAGTTTTGCCGTGACCTTTAGCAGGTTTAAGTTTAGTGCTTCTGACTTTGTTTGATTAATTTTGAACATGGAGATCTTGTTAAATGAGTCTAGTAAGCTAAAGACGTTTGGCAGAGAGGTAAGGGGCTTTGACAGCATTAAAATAATGTCATCCGCATACAGGGCCACTTTATGTGAATGGTCTTGGATTTGGATCCCTGTTATATCTGGGTTATTACGAATATGTGCCACCAAGGGCTCGATGCATAGTGCGAATAGTAATGGGGACAGGGGGCAGCCCTGCCTGGTGCCACTCCGTATCGGGAATTCCTCCGAGGGGAAGCCCTGGTGCCTGATCTTCGCCTTCGGTTCTCTATACAGAGCTAGAATGGCGCCCAACATTCTCCCTTCCACCCCAAACTCCCCAAGCGTCTCTGTGAGGTAGGGCCAATCAATTCGATCAAAGGCTTTTTCGGCGTCTAAGCTAAGAGCCATGGACGGTATATTATGTTTTTGGGCCACATCAATTAAATCTATGATCCGTCTGGTGTTATCCGTCGCTTGCCTCCCACAGATGAACCCTACTTGATCTGGGTGGACCAGCTTAGACATAACCGTGTTTAGGCGGTTTGCCAAGAGTTTGGAGAAAATTTTTGTGTCAGAATTAATCAATGAAATCGGGCGATAACTCTTACAGTCAGCTGGGTCCTTCCCTGGTTTTGGGATCACTGAGATGGACGCTTGGAGCATTTGTCCGGGTATAGGGGCACCCTCAAGGAATGAGTTAAATAATTTAGTCAGATGAGGGACTAACAGTTTACGGAATTTTTTGGAATATAGGTTAGAAAAGCCGTCTGGGCCTGGGGCTTTTGACGGCTTTAGTGATTTGATTACCTCTGAGATTTCCTCATCTGTAAATCTTCCTGTAGCGCCTCCCTTTCCTTTCTGCTCAATTTGGGTAGATTTGCCTCCTTCAAGAATGTCTTCAATTGCCTACACGTGGTCTCACAATGGGAGACCTTCGCTCCATCGTATAAGGTCTCGTAGAATGTTTTAAACTCTTCCACAATTTGTTTTGGGTCAGAAGTTAGGCCACCTTTGTTAGTTCGAATTGATTGTATATGGAAATTACTACTCGTGTTTCAGAGTTTGCGGGCAAGCGGGGTATCTGGTTTGTTGGCACGCTCATAAAATTTCCGTTTGGACCAAGTCAGCTCCTTTTCAGCTCGGGAGGCCATCAGTAAGTTGAGTTGTGTTTTGGCGTCTAGCCAAGCCTTAAGGGACTGTGTTTGTTTATATTGTTTGTGTAGAGCGGAGAGGGATTTTAGGTCAGATTGTAAAGTGAGAATCTTTTTTTCCCTTTCTTTCTTCCGCCTACTTGCGATCCCTATGAGTTCTCCTCGTAGTGTCGCCTTATGGGCCTCCCATAGTGTAGACTGAGACGCCACGCTACCCGTGTTCTCGTTGAAGTAGTCCCTGATCTTTCCCCCAATTGATTGTTCCACCTCTGGGATTTTAAGTAAGAACTCATTGAGTTTCCAGGTCGCTCCCGGCCTGCTCAGTGTAAAATCGGTGCACCGCAGCTCTACTGGTGCATGATCGGACCATGAAATATCATGGATGCCCGTGTGGAAGATCTGCGAAACCATTCTGTTGGTCACAAAGAGGTAGTCTATTCTGCTGTATCTGTCGTGTGGGTGGGAATAAAATGTGTATTCACTATCCCCTGGGTGTTGCTCACGCCAGATATCAACCAGATTATTGGCCCTAAGGCCTCTGATCCAGGCAGCTCTACCCTGTGGATTTTTCTGTCCGCCCTGGGTGCATCTATCTGTGTGTGGGTCAAGTGTGTGGTTGAAGTCCCCTCCTAATATTATTGCACCCTGTGCTATCGTTTGTAGGATCGTGAAGAATCTGTCGAAAAATGAAACTGCGCGGTCGCTAGGGGCATAAATGTTTGCTATGGTGATTGGTTGGCCGTGAATGGTCCCAACCAATATTATGAACCGGCCATTGGCGTCTTTCTTTATGGTTTTTATATCTAGTGAAATGCGATTGTGCAACAGGATTGCGACTCCTCTTTTTTTCTTATTTGCTGAGGCAGCCACCCAGGTCTGATATCTGCTATCTAAGTATGTAGGGGAGTTATGTCGGGAAAAGTGTGTCTTTTGTATGAGGATAACATCAGGATTCAGTCGTTTGTAGTCTGTCATGGCCACACATCGTTTTTGTGGACTATTAAAGCCCTTTACATTGTGTGATACGACCGTGAGGTCCTTACCCATTGGTGCTTCTTGTGCGAATCGCTGTGGTGCTGGTCCAGTAAATGTTCCTCTGTTGGCGAAGTGTCTGGGGACGTCGGCTGCACGTCGTGCGATCACGGTTGTTATTGGCCTGGGAACGGGGATAACAGTAGAGAACATATATAGGGAGTACATGGGAAACTTTAAGACAACAATACGTAGAGGGTTTGGTAAGCCCATGGGGCTGATCCCTATTGGGCACCAAGGTTGCCCCTTCTGGGGGTCCGGCCTGGGTCCTTTCACCACTCTCCGAGAGAGAGGGCTCCCTGCCCAAATGCACCGGCCCAACGGGGTCTTGTGTGGGTCTCCCTGGGGGTAAAACCCAGAGTCCCGCCTGGAGTCCCATGCCGATGGCGGGCGTAGTGCTGCCCGTCCCCGCCTTTGAACACAGAAAAAAGAACATAATAAACTTTGCTATAAACTTCTACAACAGTAATTTGTGCCATTTCCCTGACAGTGAGAGTATAAGGTCTCCTGCCCTTCTACCTTCAACGCTGAAGACCAATTTTGAGCTTTTCCCCTTCAGTGTATACCTGCTGTTTTGTATTATCTTATCTGAGTAGTCTGAACGCCCTGTATGTGCCTTGGCATGCATTTCTGGCAAAATCTTTCATATTATGTAGGTGCGCTGGGGGGGGGGAGGAAGGGAGGGAGGGGGAATGGGGAAGGGGAGGAAGGGGTGGGGGGGAAAGGGGAGGACTGGGGGGGGTGGAGTGGGGGGGGGGAATTTGAGGGGGGGGAGTTTGCGTTTATACTTCATGGTTATGTCTATTCTGAGTGTTGCTCCCTATGGAGTATGGGGGCCGATGACTTGCTAATATGACCAGGTGCATTCTCCTTTCTACATCTGTGGTCTTAGAGCCTGAGGCCCTAAGCTATGACAACAGAGAGCAGTTCATATGCATTCATCCTATTGTCCATGATTTTTCAAGTGGTTGTATCCCCGATCTAAAGGCTTGGGGATTGGAGGGAGGAGGGAAGGAGGGAGGGGAGGGGGGGGGGAATATGTAAGGGGGAGGTAGGGGCTAGGTGGTAGGGGAACTTGGCGGGGTAGATGCTAGGGGGGGGGAGGGTGGTTGGGAGGGATGGGGGCGTGAGTCGGGATACTGGGGGGGAGAAGACGGGGTGGAGAGGGGTGTAGGGCCTTGGTAGGGGGGGGGTTGGGTGGGGGGTTGGGTGGGATGGGAATGTAGGTTGGGAATGTTGAGAGGGGGAGAGGGTGGGGTGGAACGGTGGTATGGTGTGTAAGGGTGTAATATGAGTGGGGGGAGGGGTGAGGAGGGGGGACGTACCGTGGGTGTGATGTGGGGGGGGGTGGGGTATGGGGGGGATATGGTGTGAGTATGGGAGGGAGGGGGGGTAGGGTGATGAGGGGATAGTTCAGGGGTCCCGGGGGGGGGTAGGCGATGTGTGAATATGATGTGGGGGAGATGGGGTGTGGGGAGGGGGGGAAAATTATAAATACGGGAGTGGAGGGAGAGGAGTGGGGTGAGGGGGGGGAGAGTGAGATAACTAGGGAATCCTAAGGGGGGGGGTGAGGTAGTGGACTAGAGTTTGTGTATGGGGTATAAGGGGGGGAGGGGATCGGGGTGCGAGGATGTGATATGCGGGGTTAGGGTATGTAGGAGGGGTGGGGTATTGGGGGGGTGAGGGGTTCTGCTGTTTTTTTTTCAAACTTTTATTTCATTGTCTTGTGTCCGGAGTCCCTTCTATGAGGGTGTCAGTCACTTTCGGCTGCTCCGGAAATGGTGTGCTGCCTGTCGCGGGCCTCTTAGTCTGCGTTTCCGGCGCCGGGGATGAAATGCCTCTACCAAGATGGCCGCACTTCTATTTCCGCTGACGTCCTTCCGGTTGCCGCCATTCTGTCGCCGGACGTCGGAGGAAGCGGATGTCTCTCGTCAGTTCTTCCCGCGTCTCACCCTTCTTCATCCGGTGAGTGCTGTAGGGCTTGCCACGCGGCGAGGAGCCGCCATCTTCTATGGTGTGCGTGTCACGGCTGGTTTCCGGGTTCGTGAAAGTTTCAGCATCTGGATCCACAGGTTTGGTAAGTATTTACGAGTGTCTGTGATGTCTGTTAGCGTTGGTGTAATAGTCTCGACATCATTAGGTATTGGTGAAAGGCTTGTTTTTCAGCTTTCAACGTTCTCAGGGTGGCCTTATGTGGGATTTGAACAGTGGCTCAACTTTAGCCAACAAAGGATAGTTGCCAATACTGCCGGTTTCAGTCTTCCTCTCCCTCTGCTGCCCGATCCTTATTTTTTTTAGAACTGGGGGCCTGTTGCCATTCTGTTGTAGGGCTCTGAGCTCTCCTGGAGGCCGGTGCTGGGCCTTCCTCTATTCCCAATTTGTGGAGGAACTCCGGGGCGTCTTCAGGCTCCTTCATAGAGATGGCCCTCCCATTCTTCAGGACCAGGAGTCCGAATGGAAAGGTCCATCTGAACCTGATCGCCCGATCACGTAGCAGTTTAGTTACCAGCACCAGTTTCCATCTACGGGCCAGGGTGATAGGGGATAGGTCTTGGTATAGTTGGAGGGGGATCCCCTCAAGGTTACAGGACCCTGGGCCTCTCGCCTTTTGCAATGCTGCCTCACGGGTGCTGTAATAATGCATCCTCACTATCACATCTTGCGGCTGGTCATTGGCTGTAGGCCGACTCCGGAGGGCTCGGTGGCAGCGGTCCATTGCCAACTCTGCCACCGGGACCTCCGGTAATAAAGAAGACAGCCAGCGGGAGACAAAGTCCTTTATTTCTGTGATCTCCTCTGTTATTCCTCTGATGCGGAGGTTACTCCTGCGGTCTCTGTTTTCGGAGTCCTCCTGTCTGTCGGCCAGTTCTGTGATCTGGGCCTGGAGATGGTTTTCCCATTTCTCAGCCTTCCTCGCGGTGGTAGTAATGGCTGACACATTGTCCTCTAGTGGTCCGGTTCGTTAACCAAGGCCCTGGACCTCTTTTTTTAGCTCTTGGATTTCAGCTCGGAAGAGCGACTTCATGCTGTTATATAACCGGTCGAAGTCGCATCTTCTAACCGGGAGTTGGCCCGCTGTGTCCTCCATCTCCTCCTCCTGCTCCGATTCAGAGCCCGCGGCGGAACCCGGCGCCATTTCTGCCTCGGCCCCCTTCGTTGCCGCCCGGCTCATGTATTTTCGTAAATCGCCGGTCTGTTTCTTTTTAGTTGACTGTGGGGCCATCCGGCGGTATTCACCTAGCGATATTAGGCACTTTAAAGTTTGTAGATGTGTTCAAAATTGTATGTAATTATGTATTTCGCGTGGCGGGGACGGGAGATCTCAGCCTAAGCGTCTACCTCCCTTGCCATCGCGCATGCGCCTCAACAAAGTCTATTTTAAATTTGGTTATAATAAAATAAGAACTTTTAAGCATTGATTTTATTATTCCGCTTTTGTCATTTTTTTCTTCCTCCTTCTTTTCATCATTTATTAATTGATAATTTAATATTAACAGTATTCCTCGTTCAATCTATACATGCATTCTTATGAGGACACTGGAAACATATACTAAATTGGCACTGATTTAATTAATTAATTGCATTATATAATTAATTAATGCACTATATATACGACTTGTAAGCAACCAGCAATGAAAGTGCCCCTGACGAAGAGGACATAGTCCTTGAAACGCGTAGGGCTGACATTGCTCTGGTTGCTATTGATTGTTGGGAACCTACACTAAGTTTCTGGGAAGACGCAGACTGCAGAGTTTCCTGATCGCCGAGTTTGGAGAGGGAGCTGGTGACTGCCCGTAGTCCAACCCCCGATCGATGACACGCGCCGACGTCACGAGTCACCTGACGCAGATGTGAAACAGATCGTTGATCGAGTGGAGGAGGAGGGCTGAGACTCACACAACCCTAACAAGCAGACGAGCAAAGTGACTCTGTTCCCGCGGTCATTCTTAGTACCGAAGTGCCTGTACCAACTACTCTTCTGTGAGTGTTTATTACCGTTTTTAATTGCTTATAAACATAACTTTACTACTCTATGGGCCTTGCGCTTTTTCCTTTTTTGTTTCCCCTTTAATCTTCCCAAGCCTGCTATCACAGTTCTGCCCACAACGCATGCACAAGTGCGATAAGCTAAGCCCTTCTAAACTTGCCTTTTCTTAAACGGTGGACTTAACAACAATTTAACACAACACACCTCTCCCCCCCACTAGTAATTAGATTAACATGTTGTGTGAGATACAGGTTGAGCTAAAACCTTCTAAACTGCTATTGTACTGTGTAACAGGTGAGTAATCCCTGTTCAAGTAATGTGCCTTTAATCTAGCAGTGTGGTGGTTAACTGTTGGTAGTCAATTAATAAACACCACCTGCCTGATTTAGATTTCTTACAAAAGCCTCTCTGTTCAGACAGGAAGTGACTCCTTAGCTCATTTGTGAGCTGACCTTTGGAAACAGAGCAGGGGTTCTTGAGTCTCCCTGGAGAGACTGACCAAGAGAACACAGATCTCTGGAGCTGACCATGTCTTGAGCTCTGCCAGAAGACACAGCAGAGCTGATTTCAAGACACAGGGAAAACTACTAAACCTGAAGCTGACACACCCTGAAGGAAAGGAGCTGAACCAGGAACTGAGAAGATTTTCCCTACAAGAAACAGATAAGACTTTCATTCTTAAGAGACTTCTTATATATCTGCTTATTTCATGCTATGTGTTTGGGGCTGGGAGAAATGCTTGACTAAGGGAGATGTGAATTAATTGCATAGTGTTTCACTAGAAATACTCCCAAGTGAATAGAAGCTTTGTTTCCCCCCCCCCCCTGTGTTTGGATGGTTTCCTGATGAAAAGGAAAAGGCACAATAAAGCCTTGTTATAATTTCACCTTACAAAAAGTCTCCAATTGTGTACCTCTGTGATTGTCCATCTACATACTGTAACAAAACAAGTCAACTTGAAGTTCAAAGCTTATCAACAACACAACACCCCCCGCCCCCAACAGAGCCATTCACGTAAATGTACTGTAGCGTGATTATCATGAGCTGGGCAGAAGACATGTTTGATCATCCTTAAGGCAGGAAAATAGTATTTTTCTATAGAATTGTATTGGTTAATGAATACTGACCTGTGCATTATTAACAGAAATGATTGATTAAACAATAAAAATATAATAATTTTTATATAATATATTTTTTGTTTTTATATATATTTTTTTCCCAAACTAATGTGAAGTGCAATGCTTTGTTGAACTGTTCATAAGAATTTCAGGTCTGCAATAGGGGGTCGGTCAAAAAATAAATTTTATTTTTTAATGCATAATACAGTACAAAAATATAGTAGCTCTTGTCTTTCTCTTCGTTATGGCATTGCGAGATGGGGGGGACATCGGGGAGAGAGGGGGCTTCAGCTCAGAAAATACTGTACAGACATGCAAAACAGAAACAGAAATAAAAACACATTTTTTTTGCACAAACGAATTTCTTTACAGTAACTACTGTACTGACAGAGGGTTGGAGAGGGGGGTTTGTGTAACATACAGGCGGGTTTGTACAGTACTGTACACGAACACAGTACTACTGTATAATCTTACACATCCCCCCCCCTTCCTTTTTTCACTGTCGCAATATGATCGATATATTTATTACATCTGGCTATGGTGAGCATGTTGTTCCAGAAATGCAGTATCCCTTTTTCCAATTCATCCTTTTTTGACGGTTTCCACACTTTTCTGATATAATCCTTCAACTCATGCCATACCATTTAGATGGGATTAAAATGTGGTGATCTGGAATACAGTAGGAGGGGAGAAAAAAGGTGAATTAGTTACTGTAAGGAGATATAAACTGTGTAAAACAATGAGAAATGGTTACCCAACTTACTCTGCTGGCGTCTTAACCCAATTGATACCGTTGGCAAGAATGTGAGCTGTAGACGCGGTGTGTTTCGGATCATTGTCCTGGAAGAACCGGTGACCAGATGGGAAATAATTCCTAATGATTCCCAAAGTTCTCAGTTTATGTATCCAAAGGCTCTCTTTTTGGGAAATAGACTGAACTCTATTCCCCCCCCCCCTCCAATGTCTTGGAACATAATCTATACCAACAAATTTGAGACCTCCTGGATCCAATTCATGATGGGTTTTTTTAAATGTACACTGGCGACACACTTTATTCGAGTTCGGCTAGTCCCACGAATTCGGGTATACCCGGGTGTATTGAGGTTTGTGACTGTTTTCTGCCCGAGTGCATTGAGTTATTTTCCAGGCACGGATTGAAGCATTTTATTCCCACTGGCTGCAATACTGCACAGTATATATATATATACTGCATTACAATTCATGAATTTATGCCATCTGGTAGACACGCGAAGCATTGCAGCCTATTAAATCCTAATCATTATCATTTAACAGATCAGCCGCCCGTCAGCCAGGCATGAACCCAGGCTGGGAAGGCAAATGCAACGGGGCTTGTCAGAGGTGAGGAGCGGCGCATTCCAGGTATCTGCCAGGTACATACCGGGTATTTGCTCGAATAAAGTGTGTCGGTGCAGTAGTGAGACATTATGAGTCTATGCTCCTCTTTATGTTTCTCACATGCTCTAAAATTCTGTTTTTCAATTTTCTTGTTGTGCGGCCCACATAATGTAGGCCACATGGACATTCTAAAAGGTTCAACACAAAATCAGTATTGCAGTTAATTAAACCTGAAATTGCAAAAACCTCACCAGTTTGTTTAGATGAGAAGTTTTTGCATTTGTTAATGCCAAACTTACAGGCCAGCTTGTCCAGGGTAGGAAGGGAGCGAAGATATCAGGGAAACACCAAAAAATAAAGAACATATGATAGTGCAATAAATCAAAACAATCTGGATAGCAAGAAAACTTGGCTCTGTAGCAATGCCTACTTACAGCAGGTCAGAGTTAAAACCGCATTTGTCTACACAACCGGTAGAAGTGGGTCAGGATCTTCCGAATCAGCAGTGGTTTTCAGCAGGGAATATGGTCAAATCAGCTTTCAGACAGGAGATGTTGTAAGGTGAATGTCATGCAAAACAAGGGCAGACCATGGTACAGATCGAAATAGAATTTATAGTTAAAAAGCAACAAAAAACATAAGAGTCGTACTCACAATAAGTACATTAGACATGTACACGTAATGTTTTACTTAAGGCAAAGGAGTGCCGGACCCGTGTGGTACAGCTATCAGCTACTCTTCTCCGTTACTCGTATCAGACCGGGTGGAAGATGGCGTCTGACGTCACATCCGGTGTGGGAGTGACGACGTCCGGTCGAGGAGCTCTGGAGACGGGCAGTGAGGGAACAAGGCAACTCGGGAGCCTTCAGTTCAAAGGCAGCTGCAACTGTGACTGGCTCTACGCGTTTCACTGTCGATGACAGCTTCCTCAGGAGCACGAATAATACCCCTAATGGGTTCTTAACAATATATATCGAATATACTTAATTAAATCAATCAATCAATTTAATAAACACACTGGTTCTCCGTAATTAGACGGTACATAACTCAGTGGTCAAAAACGACGCAACATTGTAATTATTTATTTAATTCATTAATTTAAAATACAATTTAAAAAAACAATTTAAAAAAACACAATATTAAAAAATATATATATAATAGGAATTAATTACAAATTCAAAGAAACTTATGATCATGCAACTCATGATAAACGGGAGAGAGAAAAAGATGAAAACATAAATTAGTATCAACATATATAAAAGCACTAATAAAAACACAATCTGCAAGTAAATTAACTCTAAAGGATAATATCTAAAAGACTTAAAATTCTCAGTATACTGCAAATGGTAAAAACAAAGATCTTAATATACTAAAATGAATATAGAAGGAACTGATAGGGACCATATCATATCGGAGAGGTCACAGTAGGGAGACCAATCCGAGCAAAGGGTGCATTAAGTAAGAAAAGGGGCCAACTCAAAATCAGCATTGAGGCCGTTGGGTATTAAGGTGTTAAGTCTGTGTATCCAATACATCTCACGTTTGCTCAGATCTATATCCCTACTGCGGCCTCTCCAATGTTGTAACACATTTTCAATGGCAGTAAACTTTAAACCTTTAGTGTTTGAATTGTGATACTTAGCAAAGTGTTTTGACACACTATGTGTCAATATGCCTCTTCTAATGTTACTTAAATGCTCTATAATACGTGTTCGAATTGCTCTTTTAGTTTTTCCCACGTATTGTAGCCCACATGGGCACTCTAATAGGTATATAACGTATTCTGTATGGCAATTCATATATTGTTTAATTTTAAAGTTTTCTTTGCTTTTATTACACGTAAAGTTCTTTTTGTCTGTTTGGTTATGTTCACATGCCTTGCATGTTGAACATCCAAAAAAGCCTTCAATGCTTTGGAACCATCCTTTGTTTTTGGTTTCTAGTTTTTTTTAAAGCACTTGGAGCAACAAGGTTTTTTAAATTTTGAGCTTTTTTAAAGATTATTTTAGGATGTTCTGGAAGTGAACTGTGTAAAATTGGATCGCTTTTTAAAACATGCCAGTGCTTCCTGATAATTTTACTAATATTATTAGATTCTTTATTAAAAGTAGTCAGAAAAGCTGTATCAAATTGATTGTGACTATTTTTTGCTGTTATTATTGTCTCATCCTTGGGTTCCAATAAATCCCTTCTATTTAGTAGTTTAGCTTTATTAAGTGCTACGTCTAAAATCTCCTTTTTGTAGTTTTTTTTTAATAAATCGTTCCATAAAGACTGCTTCCTCTGTGCAGTTTCTACGCAATCTTCTATATTGGCTATAGGGTACATTGTCCATCCACTGATGATGATGGCAGCTTGAACGTAGGATATAATTGTTACTATCAACATTCTTAAAATATGACTTTGTTTTAAGATGCCCCTCTTCAATATATATCACTAGATCTAGATAGTTAATCGAGATTTTACTTGTATTTGAAATGAATTTAAGATTCATCACATTTTTATTCAGATCTGCAATATATTGATCCAGATCAGCTTGTTCACCCTGCCAAATCAAAATATCATCAATGTAGCGCCCCCATAGGACAACACCCTCCCCCGCAGCTGAACCCACTACACATTTAATGTGTTAAACGCTTGTTTTATACTTGCACATTGTAAGTGCGCATTTTTATACCTATTTTTATATAAAGTTTATTATTCACCTGATCGCGCTATGTAGTGCTCTCTCCATTTCTTACATACGTTACCATCGTTTTGACGAGTCGAGCCTGGAGGGATATCCACACAACACTTATACCATATGGGCAGCAGCCCTATCTGCTAAACGCATTCTTTACTCTAACAACTTGTGAGTAGACATACCATCAGAGCCAAGACTACACCTTACTATTTACATTATTGTTAATACATCTGCACTTAAATATTGCACTGTTTCTCTTTTTCCCACATATGCTCCTCCTGGACTGTCTGAGATCTATCACACTGCTTGGAACCCGTGAAACAGGTTCCACCAGAGGGTTTGAGCAGGGTTATTTATTATTTGATTTATTCCTAATTTAACATTGAGCACATATTGTCAATTGCACATGTGATTAGTTGCACTTAATATTATGTGTTCACCATTTGTTCACATTTTGAGTTGTTTGCGCCTTGTTTCACTATTTTTCACAATCTATCTGAATTATGGGCACAGCAACTTTCAGAGCGCTAGGAGCTTCCTAACAGAAGTTAGCAAAAAAGCTGCTTTTTATTCTCTAAGTGCTGGACTTAGAATCCTTTCACTCTCACCACCTTATGCCTGGTGGGAGAGACTCAGAATCCTTATACTGGGCTCTGGGTATTTGAGCATATACCGGGGACCCTTGAATGTGATTTATCCCCTGCCCCATCTTACTGTTCTGGTCTGTGCTGAAGAAGGGAGACCTGGTGGTGAGATGCCTAACTGTTTCCTAGGGAGGATTTTGTCCAGTGTTCTGTGTCTTAGTGTCCCCAAGAATCTGGTAGGATTCCTGGGTACATTTTCAGGGTAGCCAGCAACTCTGGTCCCCTTCTACCCAAATACAGTACACCCTGACAACATTTTTACCGTAAAATCCTCCCTTAAACTCACGCCCTGCGAATCTCCACTGGTTGGCACTTCTGGAACAGTAAAATACACAAATCTTTTAATACAATGCAGTTCACATGCCATAACTGGGTTGGTGAGCTGACACTTCAAACTACCCAATTAGGCTCAGGGGCACCAAGCCGGGCAAAATACCTTTATTGTTGGCCTGGGAGCCCCCTCACCATCACAAAAATCCTTTGGGCTTACTCTCTAGCCAAGTTGCCGGTTTGTTTTTATCCCCTAAATCTTGACTCCCTTGTTTTGTTCTTAAAGCACTTGGGGCCAACTTTTAAATTGGTGCTTTAGTAAAAACAATTTGCTTTTTATCAGGTAAAATTTCTTTAAGGATTTGATCTTGTTTTAAAATAGGCCAATATGTCTCAATAATGCTCCTTATCTCATATGATTTATTATTATACTGAGTAATGAAGGGAAAAAAGTTCTTCATATCTTTACCAACTTTCCTGGGCTTTAGTAAATCATTCCTATCCATTTTTGTTGCCTCTTCCATCACCTTATCCAATGTTTTAGAATGATATTCTTTTTCTAAAAATCTATCTATTAAAATGGTTGATTGTTCTTGATAGCTTTCATCTGAGGTGCAGTTCCTACTGATTCTGCAAAGTTGACCCTTCGGAATATTATCCAACCATTTATTGGATGACAACTATTCCTGTGGATACATATTTTACAATGAACAGACTTAAAATGAGTTTTACAGTTTACTCTACCTTCATGTATAAAAATGTTTAGATCTAAAAATTGAATCTCTTATTTACTGATGTTATGAGTAAACCTGAGATTCATCTGATTGTTATCCAATTGTTCAATAAACTCCAAAGCTGCTGATTCCTCTCCTTTCCAAAAAAAAAATAATATCATCAATGAATCTATGCCAGAGGACAAGACGCGCCCCAAGCTCACTGCTAACCCACACATGTTTCTCCTCCCACAAGCCCATGAATAAGTTCGTGAATGCCATGAATTGGATCAAGGAGACATTACATTTGTTGCTATAGATTATACTTTAAGACACTGGAGAGGGGGAAATAGAGATCAGTCTACAGTGGCGACCAACTTTATTCTTACTTGGCTAGCTTCGCGAATTTCGGAATATCCCGGTGATGTGCGGTTTTGTATCGTTTTCGCCCGGGATGTATTGCGTTATTTTCGCGGCTGTGATTTAAGCATTTTATTCCCGCTGGCAGCAATACTGCAATGCCGTGTAAAAACGCATGGGGGCGTTTGCGAGCTGTTGTCTTTGAAGCCGAGAAATTCATGAATTGTAATGCAGTACAGTAGCGACATCTTTTATTCGAGTAAATGCCGGCGGCATGCCGGGATCTACCCCAGCTGCCGCCAGTCAGAAACGCGCGCCGCCGCGTTTCCCCCACGCACCCCCCCTCCACATCGCGCGCAATTACCCCCCCAAAGACACCCCGAACCCGGCTTCTACTCTGCCCCTCTGCTTCCCCGCACCCCCGCTTACCTAGATTTGAACTCCAGGGGTGTCGGGGAAGCCTGGGGAAGCCGGGGAAGACGGGGAAGCCGGGCGCGCTTGTGACCGTGACGTCACAGTGCGCCGCCACGCGCCGCGGCTACCCGCTTCCCAGCCTCATTCAGCCAGCGGCATTTGCTCGAATAAGAGCTGCCGCTGCTGTATATACTGTATATATATATAGTATATACTGTATAACAACAACCCCTATAACCCCTAACATACACATATAGTACTGTATATGCACATCAATGATACTATAGGCCGTCCCCTGGCAAGATGTGTTTGCAGCAGAGAGATAACCGCTGCTCTCTCTGCGCAAACATCGGCACATTAAAAATGATTTAAAATACATTTTTATTCATAGTGTAGATGTGCAGGGGGTCTCCGGAGCTGAACCGCATTGGTTTCAGGTCCGGGGAACCCCTGCTTTCCGAGATACAGCCCCCTTTATGAGGTGCCGGTATCCCTCTGCATTTCAAGGTCCCGATCACGTGACCGCGGCATGTAAACAAAGCAGAGTTATACCGGCACCCCTTAAAGGGGCCTTTATCTCGGGAAGCAGGGGGTCCCCGGACCTAAAACCAAAACGTTTCTGCTCCGGAGACCCTCTGCACATGTACAGTATAAATAAAACACATATATAAATAAACACTCGTTCCTTACCTTAGCGACTATGTGCTATGGTAATGAAGCAGCATTTCTGTATTTTAATAATATTGTACAGTGAGCAGGGGGTTCCCTGAGCCAGAAATTAAAGCTCAAGGGACCCCCTGCTCCTGCACAATATTATTAAAAATACAGAAATGCTGCTTCATTACCATAGCTGATAGCCGCTAAGGCAATGAAGGGGTTAACCCACCGTGCCCGCTTTATTGTGGGTAGCGGGGGTGGGTGAAGGGGGTATTTGGCCCTTGGTGTGAGTTTAGGACTTGCGGGGGGGTTGCGGGTGCACTTAACCCCTTCACGACCGTAGCAGTTAATACCGCTACGGTCATGAAGGGGTTCACCCCTCCCGCTACACCCCCGCAAGCCCTAAACAACCACTGTTAGGGCTAATACCCCCTTCACCCACCCCCGCTACCCACAATAAAAAAAACTCACACACAGCAGCCGCCCCCAAAAAATAAAAAAAAATCTAAATAAATAAACAAATAAATGAATATAAATAAATACATTTAAAATACATTTTTATTCATAGTGTAGATGTGCAGGGGGTCTCCGGAGCTGAACCGCGTTGGTTTAAGGTCCGGGGACCCCCTGCTCCCCGAGATACAGTCCCCTTTATGAGGTGCCGGTATCCCTCTGTATTTAAACTCCCGATCACGTGACCGCGGCCTGTAAACCAAGCAGAGGGATACCGGCACCCCCTAAAGGGGCCTGTATCTCGGGAAGCAGGGAGTCCCCGGACCTAAAACCAAAACGTTTCTTCTCCGGAGACCCTCTGCACATCTACAGTATGAATAAAACACACACATTAATAAATAATCGTTTTTTACCTTTGCGGCTTTGTGCTATGGTAATGAAGCAGCATTTCTGTATTTTTAATAATATTGTACAGTGAGCAAGGGGTTCCCTGAGCAAGAAATTAATGCTCAGGGGACCCCCTGCTCCTGCACAATATTATTAAAAATACAGAAATGCTGCTTCATTACCATAGCTGATAGCCGCTAAGGCAATGAAGGGTTAAGGCAGAATAAACAACAAATACATTAAATACATATTTTTAATGTGTGTGTTAAACCTCCCTGCCTTGACTGTAATCTGTTTAAGACCCCCTCCCCCTATTGTGTGTGTTTAACTTCCCTGCCTTGATTAATCTATGTAAAAAACCCTCCCCCTATTGTGTGTGTTAAACTTCCCTGCCTTGACTGTAATCTATGTAAAAAACCCTCCCCCTATTGTGTCTGCTAAACTTCCCTGCTTTGACTAATCTGTGTAAGCCCCCCTCCCCCTATTGTGTCGGTTAAATCTCCCTGCCTGTGTTTCTGTGAGTGCAGTGTACTGTATGTAAATGTGGGGAGGGGGATCCCATGTAAATAACCACACCCACCACCCACTACCCACCTGCACATGGCCACTCCGCTGCTGCAAAACAGAGACAAAAATTAAAACATACAAAGTAATGTCCCCTAACCCCTTAATCACCATAGCGGTTATTAACCGCTACAGTCATTAAGGGGTTAACCCACCCTCACCCACCACTCGGGATGCCTACATACCCTCCCACACTAACCCCCCCCAGTGAGGCCTAACCACCCTCACCCAGTACCCAGAAGGGAGGCCTACCCACATACCGTTGGGGAAACCCCCCCTCCCACCCCCAGTACCCACAATAAAAAAAACACAGTGACCCACAATAAACATCATTCTATTTATTAAATACATTACCCACCCCCTGTGCCCCCCCATAAATATATGATTTATTCTTTTACATACAGGGTTCATAACGCAGCCCCACACGTGTCCCCGGTGGGCTGGCGGGGCTCCTGGACAGACCTACAGGGTAGCAGCAGCCCTTTTTAAACAGGTTCTGGAGGCCTGCTGGTGGGTCCCACCAGCACCATAGCCACCAGGTGGTCTCCTTGGGTCACCTTGCGCCACAATTGGGTCCCCACGGTTGGCCCAAGGATGTCTGGGAGCCCCGGGTCAGACCCACAGGTGTCTGCGGGGCCTCGGGTGGTTCCCACGGGGGTCTGGGGAACTCACGAGTGCTCACTACGGGTCCGCGGTGCCCCCACAGAAGTGGGACAACACATCAGCATCCCCGCACCTACGGGTTGGCGGTGCCCCCACAGAAGTGGGACCTCACAGCTTCATCACCGCAGACTACGGGTCAGCGGTGCCCCCACAGATGTGAGGCCACCATTTCATCCCCGCATGTGTCACCTGTGGAACCACCATCCTGATACCCTTGGGATACCCAAAGAAACCACAGGTGTTTTCCAGAGGTCCCACGCGGAACCACGGAACAAACCCTGAATGTAAAAAAAATAAACCTGGCCTATACATTCAATACATACACCCTCCCCCCAACACCTACAGTACAATAATGTGCAAAATAACTATTATCCAGATATGGATAATAGATTAATTGCCCATTATTAAAAACATTAACTAGCATTTTCAAATAAATAATAAAGTACTACTGACCTCATCAATATGAAGTGTCGCCAGCAACATCCTTGTCTTGCCCACAAAATACATAGCCAATACAAAGCCAATACATTGCAATTACATTCAGATATCAATTAACCCCTTAAACACCTTATCAGATAATAACCGCAAAGGTAATTAAGGGGTTAAGCCACACTGGCCCGATACCCACCCTTCACCCATGAATTTGTACAGTGGCTTCATCATGCAACTATATATACAGTATATATATATACACTACCGACACACTTAATCCGAGCAGGGCTAGTTCCGCAAGCCGGGGGATGCCCCGGCTTGCTAGCCCCACTTCCTCGGCGTGCCGCGCGTCACCGATGCGCAGTCACGCGTCATCGGGTGCCAGCGCCCCCTGCACGCGCGGGAGGGAGGGAGCCCTGGTGTCCCGCGATGTGGGGGACGGCGGCAGGGGGTTCCGGGGGACCCGGCGGACCCGGCAGCGCTTCGGCGCGCACCCGGCACCCTCCGGCACGCGCCAGGTTACTGCTGCGGCCGAGAACGGGCAAATGCTCGAATAAACTCGGCCGCAGCAGTATATATATATATATATATATATATATATATATATATTTATATATATATATATATATACACAGAGATATATATATATATATATATATATATATATATATATATATATATATATATATATATATATCTAGTTTACCATGTGACAGAGGCTTGGGGGGAGAAAGGATGTGACATCATTGAAAGCTTGTCACATGGTACTAGAGCCAATCAGAGCGTGGGAACTCCATCCCTACTCTGATTGTCTGTAGTACGTCACATCCTTTTCCCCCCAAGCCTCTGTCACATGGTATACTAGAGCCAATCAGAGTAGGGATGGAGTTCCCACGCTCTGATTGGCTACCATACCATGTGAGGGCGGCCATGTGTCTTTTTATGACGTCATCTTAAAGGCAATTGAAGCAAAGCCATTCTGATTGGCTGTGCTTTCATTGCCTTTATGTGACGTCATCATTTTTATTTTTATCGGCCAAAACACATGGTTTTCACGGCCCAATCAGGGCCATGGGAACCATATGACGAAAATGTGACATCATAGGCCTTTAAAAGCCTATGTCATCTCATTTTGAAGCCAGACGCCGCGGAGGAAGGACTTCTGGAAAAGAAAGAACACCAGGGCGTGGCCGAAGATGGAAAGAAGACCCCGCCCCGCCCGGAAGAAGATAGAAGAAAGAAGAAAACAGATGAAGATGAAGATGGATTACAAATAGAAGACCTGTGGATTGATTTGGATTTTTAGATTAATGTTTATTTTTTTGTATGGTTTATTATTTTATGGGTTCCTGTTCGTTGATTGGTTCGTGAGTAAGCTGCGCAACGGGAGTCGGTGGGGGCAAGTAATGGTAAGTGAACTAAAGAAATGTATTTTATTTAACTTGTTAATTTTTTTAAAGCTTTTTTAACATGTGTATTATTTTTTTTGTGGTATATCGTTTCTTGCCACTGTATGTATGTATGTATATATATCTAGAGAGATATATACATACAGGGTAAGAAATTATGTTGTTTTAAAAGCTATCTTTCATGTGTTTTAAATTAATTTGTCTATGCTGCTATGCTTTATTGTGTGTTTAAAGTATTTTAAAATTAGAAAGATGTAATTGTTGATATTGCGTGCTTGTGTTCAGGGCTAGACTTGGTTTTAAAGTTTGTATTCTGGTTGGTACTTATATTTTTTCACATGCAGAATTGTTCTGCTCGAGGCGTGAATTAGTTAATTGTTTCATTGTTCGGGATGGACTGTCAATTGTTTAGGGATGTAAATAATGATTGCTAATTGATTTTTGTTTACTTGATTGGTTAAAATAGTTGACTTGTTTGGAGGTACTGTACTGTATTTGTATTTAGCTTGCAATGATATTGTTCACATTCATTTGCAGAATGTATATGGTGCATAGATTTTATGCATCATTTATACAATGTAAATGCAATGTATTGATTGAAATGTGAGGTTTTTCATTGGCATTTGATGATTTAGATTGTAAAATCAGTTAGGATTATTAAAGGAAATTCATTGTAATGTAGTGTGTCTGTATGGAGAAGTGTTATTTGTAGTACAATATGGTTTTGATAACCCTTCTACATTTATTTGTATATTGGTTCATCATGTGTGTGTATATACTGTATATATATATATATATATATATACTGTATATATAGTTGCATGATGAAGCAACTGTGCAAATTCATGGGTGAAGGTTGGGTTTCGGGCCAGTGTGGCTTAACCCCTTAATTACCTTTGCGGTTATTATCCGATAAGGTGTTTAAGGGGTTAATTGATATCTGAATGTAATTGCAATGTATTGGCTTTGTTTTGGCAATGTATTTTGTGGACAAGACAAGAATGTTGCTGGCGACGGAGACTTCTTCTTGATGAGGTCAGTAGCAATTTATTATTTATTTGAATATGCTATTAAATGTTTTTAATTATGGGCAATTAATCTATTATCCATATCTGGATAATAGTTATTTTGCACATTATTGTACTGTAGGTTTTGGGGGGGGGGGGGGGGTGTATGTATTGAATGTATAGGCCAGCTTTATTTATTTTACATTCAGGGTTTGTTCTGTGGTTCCGCGTGAGACCTCTGGAGACCACCTGTGGTTTCCTCGGGTATCTCACGGGTACCAGGCTGGTGGTTCCACGGGTGACACATGTGGGGACGAAGCTGTGTGGTCCCACTTCTGTGAGGGCACCGCCAACCCATAGGTGCGGGGATGAAGATGTGTGGTCCCACTTCTGTGGGGGCACCGTGGACCCGTAGTGAGCACCCGTGAGCTCCCCAGACCCCCATGGGAACCACCCGAGGCCCCGCAGACACCTGTGGGTCTGACCCGGGGCTCCCAGACATCCTTGGGCCTACCGTGGGGACACAATTGTGGCCCACGGTGACCCAAGGAGACCACCAGGGGGCCATAGTGCTGGCGGGACCAACCAGCAAGCCTTCAGAACCTGTTTGAAAAGGGCTGCTGGTACCCTGTAGGTCTGTCCAAGTGCCCCGCCAGCCCACCGGGGACTCGCGTGGGGCTGCGTTATGAACCCTGTTTGTAAAAGGATAAATCTTGTATTTATGGGGGGGCACAGGGGGTGGATAATATATTTAATAAATATAATGATGTTTATTGTGGGTCACTATAATTTTTATTGTGGGTACTGGTGGTCGGGGCGGGTTCCCCAACGGTATGTGGGTAGGCCTCCCTTGTGGGTAGTGGGTGAGGGGGGTTAGGCCTCACGGGATGAGGGGTTAGTGTGGGAGGGTATGTAGGCATCCCGAGTGGTGGGTGAGGGTGGGGTTAACCCCTTAATGACTGTAGCGGTTAATAACCGCTATGGTGATTAAGGGGTTAGGGGACATTACTTTGGATGTTTAAATTTTTGTGTCTGTTTTGCAGAAGCGGAGGGGCCATGGCCAGGATAGGGGGGGTGTAATGGTATTTGGGTAGTGGGTGAGGGTGGTTAGACCTCACAGTATGCACATCGGGTCCTCCCCCCCCCACCCCACATTTACATAAACTGCACTCACAGCAACACAGGCAGGGAGATTTAACAGACACAATAGGGGGAGGGGGGCTTTATACAGATTACACTCAAGGCAGGGAGATTTAACAGAAACATTAGAGGGGAGGGGGCTTTACACAGATCACAGTAAAGGAGGTGGGGTTATAACCCACTCCCCCTCCCCACATTTACATAAACTGCACTCACAGCAACACAGGCAGGGAGATTTAACAGACACAATAGGGGGAGGAGACTTTATACAGATTACACTCAAGGCAGGGAGATTTAAACAAGAAAACATTAGGGGGGAGGGGGCTTTACACAGATTACACTCAAGGCAGGGAGATACAGGGGATGTACTGTACTGTATGTTTTTTATTGCAATGCTTCAATGTGTGTACAGTATAATGTTTTTTTACAATTAAATAGATGTAATCCTTGGTATTGTAAGGGTTAGCCTTGGTTTTAAATTTTGTTTTCTGGTTGGTACTTATATATTGATTTTTGTTTACTTGATTGGTTAAAATAGTTGACTTGTTTGGAGTACAGTATTTGTATTTAGCTTGCAAAGATATTGTTCACATTCATTTGCAGAATGTATATGGTGCATAGATTTTATGCATCATAAAATACAATGTAAATGCAATGTATTGATTGGAATGTGAGTTTTTTCATTGGCATTTGATGATTTAGATTGTAAGATCAATAAGGTTTATTAAAGGAAATTCATTGTAATGCAGTGTGTCTGTATGGAGAAGTGTTATTTGTAGTACAGTATGGTTTTGATAACCCTTCTACATTTATTTGTATATTGGTTCATCATGTGTGTGTATATACTGTATATATATATATATATATATATATATATATATATATATATATATATATATATATATATATATAAACATACATACATACATACATACATACATACATAAATATATATATATATATATATATATATATATATATATATATATATATATATATATATATATATATATACATATATACTTATTTCTATTCATGTATTTATTTATTTATTTAGATTTATTTATTAATTGTGGGGCAGCTGTGTGTGAATTTTTTTTATTGTGGCTAGCGGGGGTGGGTGAAGGGGGTATTTGGCCCTAGGTGTGAGTTTAGGACTTGTGGGGGGGTTACAGGTGCACTTAACCCCTTCCCGACCGTAGCAGTTAATACCGCTACGGTCGTGAAGGGGTTAAGTGCACCCGCTACCCCGCCGCAAGCCCTAAACAACCACTGTTGGGTCTAATACACTCTTCACCCACCCCGCTACCCACAATAAAAAAAATTCACACACAGCAGCAGCACAATTAATAAATAAATCTAAATAAATAAATAAATACATGAATAGAAATAAATACATTTAAAATACATTTTTATTCAAGTGTAGATGTGCAGGGGGTCTCCGGAGCTGAACCGCTTTGGTTTTAGGTCTGGGGACCACCTGCTTCCCGAAATACAGGGCCTTTTAGGGGTGCCGGAATCCCTCTGCTTGGTTTACATGCTGCGGTCACGTGATCGGGATCTCTAAATGCAGAGGGATACCGGCACCTCATAAAGGGGGCTGTATCTCGGGGAGCAGGGGGTCCCGGGACCTGAACCCAACGCGGTTCAGTTCCGGAGACCCCCTGCACATCTACACTATGAATAAAAATGTATTTTAAATGTATTTATTTATATTCATGTATTTATTTATTTATTTAGATTTATTTATTTATTTTTTGGGCGGCTGCTGTGTGTGAATTTTTTTTATTGTGGGTAGCGGGGGGTGGGTGAAGGGGGTATTAGCCCCAACGATGGCTGTTTAGGGCTTGCGGGGGGGGGTAGCGGGAGGGGTTAACCCCTTCATGACCGTAGCAGTATTAACTGCTACGGCCGTGAAGGGGTTAAGTGCACCCGCAACCCCCCCCCTGCAAGTCCTAAACTCACACCACGGGCCAAATACCCCCTTAACCCACCTCCGCTACCCACAATAAAGCAGGCACGGTGGGTTAACCCCTTCATTGCCTTAGCGGCTATCAGCTATGGTAATGAAGCAGCATTTCTGTATTTTTAATAATATTGTGCAGGAGCAGGGGATCCCCTGAGCATTAATTTCTGGCTCAGGGAACCCCCTGCTCACTGTACAATATTATTAAAAATACAGAAATGCTGCTTCATTACCATAGCACATAGCCGCAAAGGTAAAGAACGATTCTTTATTGATGTGTGTGTTTTATTCATATTGTAGATGTGCAGAGGGTCTCCGGAGCAGAAACGTTTTGGTTTTAGGTCCGGGGACCCCCTGCTCCCCGAATACAGGCCCCTTTAGGGTGTGCCGGTATCCCTCTGCTTGGTTTACAGGCCGCGGTCACGTGATCGGGACCTTTAAATGCACCTCATAAAGGGGGCTGTATCTCGGGGAGCAGGGGGTCCCCGGACCTGAAACAAATGAGGTTCAGCTCCGGAGACCCCCTGCACATCTACACTATGAACAAAAATGTATTTTAAATAATTTTTAATGTGTCGATGTTTGCGCAGAGAGAGCAGCGGATCTCTCTCTGCTGCAAACACATCTCGCCCCCGCCGGCCTATAGTATCATTGATGTGCATATACAGTACTGTATGTGTACAGTACTGTATGTTAGGGGTTATAGGGGTTGTTGTTATACAGTATATATATATATACTGCTGTATATATATATATACTGCATTACAATTCATGAAATTATGCCATCTGGCGGACACGCAAAGCATTGCAGCCTAGTAAATCCTGAACCATTATCAATTAACACATCAACCGCATGTCAGCCAGGCATGCGCCTGGCTGGGAGCGTGGCATGCTCCGGATGAACAGCGTGGCATTCCAGGAACATGCCAGGTAAAAGCCGGTGATTTGTTCGAATAAAAGCTGCCGCTGATGTATTTCCGAAAAGAGAGCCTTTGGATACATAAACTGAGAACTTTGAAACATCTAGGATTAAATGTAGAATTTGATATAAATGCCCTTCTCACATGATGACTCAATATTTTGACCATGTCCCTTTTCTAGGATTTTTTATAAAAACTTTTTATAATAACTTTTTATTTTTTGTAAAATTAATTAGTTTCTAGAAAATTGGCTTTTAAGAACTAGCAATATTATGACACTTAAAAAAGTTTTTTTCAGAAATTTTAAATAATTTTTTAAATAGCCTTCTAAACAAATAGATATATTATTTAATTATATATATATATATATATATATATATATATATATATATATATATATATATATATACATACATACATACATACATACATATATATATATATATATATATATATATATATATATATATATATATATATATATTTATGTATGTATATATATGTGTGTGTATATATATATATATATATATATATATATATATATATATATATATATATACACATGAAGGTCAGTCAGCACACTGCAGTAGAAAAGGTTATAATAGCAGATGCTAGTCCCATAGAAAATTTTGGCTTACGTGTATTTCATGTTGTGAATATAGATTTTTGGATTAACCCCGTGCGGTGTGCTGTCTCTTTACTGGTCTTTGGATTGGTTCGTATCATATATATATATATATATATTTATATATATATATATATATATATATATATATATGAGAGCAAAAAGTGTAGCACCAGAGTAGTACTGCAATTGGATATCTATTGGTGGACTATAGTGAATAATGATGTACGATAAAGTGTATATAGGGCTATAAATATATACAAAAGTGAAAAATGCAATATAAAATAACATATAAAAATAATATCTACTGAACTATATAATGAAACACAAACATCTTAAGTGAAAATAAAAAAGTGCAAAAAGTGCATAAAGGAGGGAAAATGAATAAATAAAATCCAACCAGTCATTTGATAGTTAGTCCATAAATGGAGGTAAATGATGTAGACAAGGGGGTCTCCGGCTGCTCTCACGTGGTATTAACTACATCCACGGATATCTAAAAACAGAAAAAGAGAGAGAGCGCACGCCCCATAGCATAACACTGTGTATTTATTGTAAAAAGGAAGGGAAAAAGGGGGGGCAAAGAATCACACTCACAGGATAAAAATGATAAAAAGGCAGTTTGTGAATATATATCACCACCATCCGGTTCTGTACTGCGGAATAGCATCTCTGTAGACTCCTTCAGGGCTGCCAGTAGAAGTCACCGCTCACCGGATTCCTGGTGTGCCGTTTGCTGTCTGTTTGCCGTCCAGAAAACTCAGCTCTCCACTCCGAATGGCCGCCGTATAGTTCCCACGCTGGATTTGGCCTCGTGCGCATGCGCAGCGTCGTCGTGACGTAATTGCGCTCTCAGAATCCCTGACGCGTTTCGTCACCGCTGGGCGACTTTCTCAAAGGGCTGATAGTGTATGGGATGAAGTCCTGCCCATTTATAGCCAGTCCATTGCTCAGCAACCCATAATAGGGTAATTGTTTAACCCGTAATATGCTGGTAAGGTGGTGTGTGACTGGATAAAATGCACTCAATAAAGCACATACTTTAAATGACTGACTCGATAAATATATTACTTTATCAATCCAAAATATGTGCAACATCTATTTGTTTAATAGTTTGCCCTTGTTGAATCAACGGTTGCACATTATGTATATATACGTAATTTTATCTATTCATTTTTTATATATGTATGATGTTCTGATGAGGATTTAGGGGTTCTCACTATATATATAATTTGTATTTTTATTTTTACGATTATATATTATTAGGTTATAATATGCTGCTACCCCTTTATGTGTGTGTTTTTCATATGTGTAATCTTGTTTTAATAATAAATATTTTGGTATATAACTATATATATATAATTTATATTATTTAATAGATAACAGGGGTTAATTTACTTTAATTAATTTCATCCTTCTGGTCCAGATCATCAAACTGAATAATTTTTAAGTATTTTATATTATATTAGTAATGAATTTGAGCTTTGTGTGTGTTTTATATATATGTGCATTATGTTTTCTAGATCCTTTCCTCAATATGTGTTAATCCTTTTATATATTTTGTCCATGATCTGCCATTTATCGAGTCAGTCATTTAAAGTATGTGCTTTAATGAGTGCATTTTATCCAGTCACACACCACCTTACCAGCATATTACGGGTTAAACAATTACCCTATTATGGGTTGCTAAGCAATGGACTGGCTATAAATGGGCAGGACTTCATCCCATACACTACAAGCCCTTTGAGAAAGTCGCCCAGTGGTGACAAAACGCGTCAGGGATTCTGAGAGCGCAATTACGTCATGACGACGCTGGGCAAGCGCACAAGGCCAAAATCCAGCGTGGGAACTTTATGGCGGCCATTCGGAGTGGAGAGCTGAGTTTTCTGGACGGCAAACAGACGGCAAACGGCACCCCAGGAATCCGGTGAGCGGTGACTTCTACTAGCAGCCCTGAAGAAGTCTACAGAGACGCTATTCCGCAGTACAGAACCGGATGGTGGTGATATATATTCACAAACTGCCTTTTTATCATTTTTATCCTGTGAGTGTGATTCTTTCCCCCCCCTTTTTCCCTTCCTTTTTACAATAAATACACAGTGTTATGCTATGGGGCGTGCGCTCTCTCTCTTTTTCTGTTTTTATATATATATATATATATATATACAGTGCTCGACAAATAATGATAACCACTCGCCCGTTGCGAGTGGATTTAGGCCGCTGGCGAGCCGTGCTGCAGCTCTATGAATTCCCCTGCTCCTGCCAATTTTTTTTTTTTTAATAAATAAATAATCTCCCTCTCTGATTGGGTTAACGCGGGGAAGAGCTCCTTCCCCTGATCTCCTCCCCCTCCTGATCTCCTCCCGTGAGTCAGGGGGATCCCGGCCGGGTGCCTGATCATTACATTTTTAAAAAAAGTAAAAAAAAAAAATGGCGGCGATTTCCTTGGTCCCGGCACGCATGCACAGGGCAAGCAGGGTGTCCTGCCCTCTGTGCTGCCTGTGGGCCCGCTGCCTGCCCCCCCCAGCAACCCAGAATCCCCCGCACCCTCACCCCCCCCCCGCTCCCCACGTGGGACGGAGGGGGAAGCCCAAAACAAGCGCCGCGCGCAATCTAGCCCCCTCCGCTCCCTCCCCCCTCCGCTCCCTACGTGGGACGGAGGGGGAAGCCCAAAGCAAGTCCCACGCGCAACCCACGTGGGACGGAGGGGGAAGCGCCAACCCAGCTTCCCCCGTGCGCGCATCCTGCGCATGATCTCCCCCTAATCACCTGCCCCCGATCCCCGCTTGATGTTCGGGGAGCGTGCTTCGGGGGGGGGGGGGGAGGGGCCTGCTGCCGTGCGGAGGGGCCTGCTGCCTTAAGGAGGGGCCTGCTGCCCGTGCGGAGGGGCCTGCTGCCTTAAGGAGGGGCCTGCTGCCGTGCGGAGGGGCCTGCTGCCTTAAGGAGGGGCCTGCTGCCTTAAGGAGGGGCCTGCTGCCGTGCGGAGGGGCCTGCTGCCGCGTGCGACCCAGTGAGTGTGTGTGTGAGTGACAGAGTGAGTGTATGTGTCTGTCTGTGAGTGAGTGTCTGTGAGTGAGTGTCTGTGAGTGAGTGTGTCTGTGTGTGTGCCTGTGTGTGTGTGCCTGTGTGTGTGTGCGTGCCTGTGTGTGTGTGTCTGTGTGTGTGTCTGTGTGTGTGTGTGTCAGAGCGAGTGTGTGTCTCTGAGTGTTCTGAGTGAGTGTGTCTCTGAGTGAGTGTGTCTCTGAGTGTGTCTCTGCATGAGTGTCTCTGCGTGTGTCTCTGCGTGAGTGAGTGTGTCTGAGTGAGTGTGCCTGTGTGTGTGTGTCTGTGTGTGTCTGTGTGTGTGTGTCTGTGTGTGTGTGTCTGTGTGTGTGTGTCTGTGTGTGTGTCTCTGAGTGTCTCTGAGTGAGTGTGTCTCTGAGTGAGTGTGTCTCTGAGTGAGTGTGTCTCTGAGTGAGTGTGTCTCTGCGTGTGTGTCTCTGCGTGTGTGTGTCTGCGTGTGTGTGTCTGCGTGTGTGTGTCTGAGTGAGTGTGTCTGAGTGTGCCTGTGTGTGTGCCTGAGTGAGTGTGTGTCTCTGAGTGTCTCTGCGTGAGTGTGTCTCTGCGTGAGTGTCTCTGCGTGAGTGTGTCTCTGCGTGAGTGTGTCTCTGCGTGTGTGTGTCTCTGCGTGAGTGTGTCTCTGCGTGAGTGTGTCTCTGCATGTGTGTCTCTGCGTGTCTGTGAGTGTGTGTGTCTGTGAGTGTCACCCTCTCCGTGTGTCGCCCTCGCCTTCTCCCTGTGTCGCCCTCGCCCTCGCATTCTCGCCCTCGCACTCTCTCTGTCTTTGTCTCACATTCTCTCTCTCTGTCTCTCTTTTTCTGTGTGTCTCTCTTTTTCTGTGTGTCTCTCTTTTTCTGTGTGTCTCTTTTTCTGTGTGTCTCTCTTTTTCTGTGTGTCTCTCTTTTTCTGTGTGTCTCTCTTTTTCTGTGTGTCTCTCTTTTTCTGTGTGTCTCTCTTTTTCTGTGTCTCTCTCTCTCTGGCTCTCTGGCCGAGTCCATAGAAGGACAGGCCGCGCTGAGCCGTGCGGACGCTCCGTGCTGAGCCCCTGCATCCTCAATGAGGAT